>NC_069508.1:100352630-100437630 GCF_027579735.1 Bombina bombina
CCATAATTTATGCTTACCTGATAAATTCCTTTCTTCTGTTGTGTGATCAGTCCACGGCCCGCCCTGTTTTTAAGGCAGGTAAATATCTTTTAAATTATACTCCAGTCACCACTTCACCCTTGGTTACTCCTTTCTCGTTGATTCTTGGTCGAATGACTGGGACTGACGTAGAGGGGAGGAGCTATATGCAGCTCTGCTGGGTGAATCCTCTTGCATTTCCTGTTGGGGAGGAGTTATATCCCAGAAGTAATGATGACCCGTGGACTGATCACACAACAGAAGAAAGGAATTTATCAGGTAAGCATAAATTATGTTTTTCTGTGACACTCTAAGCTATGGTTGGGCACTTTGTTTATAAAGTTCTAAATATATGTATTCAAACATTTATTTGCCTTGACTCAGGATGTTCAACATTCCTTATTTTCAGACAGTCAGTTTCATATTTGGGATAATGCATTTGAATCAATCATTTTTTCTTACCTTAAAAAATTTGATTCTTTTTTCCCTGTGGGCTGTTAGGCTTGCGGGGGCTGAAAATGCTTCATTTTATTGCGTCATTCTTGGCGCTGACTTTTTTGGCGCAAAAAATCTTTTCTGTTTCCGGCGTCATACGTGTCGCCGGAAGTTGCGTCATTTTTGACGTCCTTTTGCGCCAAAAATGTCGGCGTTCCGGATGTGGCGTCATTTTTGGCGCCAAAAAAGCATTTAGGCGCCAAATAATGTGGGCGTCTTATTTGGCGCTAAAAAATATGGGCGTCGCTTTTGTCTCCAAATTATTTCAGTCTCATTTTTTCTTTGCTTCTGGTTGCTAGAAGCTTGTTCACTGGCATTTTTTCCCATTCCTGAAACTGTCATTTAAGGAATTTGATCAATTTTGCTTTATATGTTGTTTTTTCTCTTACATATTGCAAGATGTCTCACGTTGCATCTGAGTCAGAAGATACTACAGGAAAATTGCTGTCTAGTGCTGGAACTACCAAAGCTAAGTGTATCTGCTGTAAACTTTTGGTAGCTATTCCTCCGGCTGTTGTTTGTATTAATTGTCATGACAAACTTGTTAATGCAGATAATATTTCCTTTAGTAATGTACCATTGCCTGTTGCAGTTCCTTCAACATCTAAGGTGCAGAATGTTCCTGATAACATAAGAGATTTTGTTTCTGAATCCATCAAGAAGGCTATGTCTGTTATTTCTCCTTCTAGTAAACATAAAAAATCTTTTAAAACTTCTCTCTCTACAGATGAATTTTTAAATGAACATCATCATTCTGATTCTGATGACTCTTCTGGTTCAGAGGATTCTGTCTCAGAGATTGATGCTGATAAATCTTCATATTTATTTAAAATGGAATTTATTCGTTCTTTACTTAAAGAAGTACTAATTGCTTTAGAAATCGAGGATTCTGGTCCTCTTGATACTAATTCTAAACGTTTAGATAAGGTATTTAAATCTCCTGTGGTTATTCCAGAGGTTTTTCCTGTTCCTAATGCTATTTCTGAAGTAATTTCCAGAGAATGGGATAAATTGGGTAATTCATTTACTCCTTCTAAACGTTTTAAGCAATTATATCCTGTGCCGTCTGACAGATTAGAATTTTGGGACAAGATCCCTAAGGTTGATGGGGCTATTTCTACCCTTGCTAAACGTACTACTATTCCTACGTCAGATGGTACTTCGTTTAAAGATCCTTTAGATAGGAAAATTGAATCCTTTCTAAGAAAAGCTTATCTGTGTTCAGGTAATCTTCTTAGACCTGCTATATCATTGGCTGATGTTGCTGCAGCTTCAACTTTTTGGTTGGAAACTTTAGCGCAACAAGTAACAGATCATGATTCTCATAATATTATTCTTCTTCTTCAACATGCTAATAATTTTATCTGTGATGCCATTTTTGATATCAGAGTTGATGTCAGGTTTATGTCTAGCTATTTTAGCTAGAAGAGCTTTATGGCTTAAAACTTGGAATGCTGATATGGCTTTTAAATCAACTCTACTTTCCATTTCTTTCCAGGGTAACAAATTATTTGGTTCTCAGTTGGATTCTATTATCTCAACTGTTACTGGTGGGAAAGGAACTTTTTTACCACAGGATAGAAAATCTAAGGGTAAAAACAGGGCTAATAACCGTTTTCGTTCCTTTCGTTTCAACAAAGAACAAAAGCCTGATCCTTCATCCTCAGGAGCAGTTTCAGTTTGGAAACCATCTCCAGTCTGGAATAAATCCAAGCCTTCTAGAAAGGCAAAGCCAGCTTCTAAGTCCACATGAAGGTGCGGCCCTCATTCCAGCTCAGCTGGTAGGGGGCAGGTTACGTTTTTTCAAAGAAATTTGGATCAATTCTGTTCACAATCTTTGGATTCAGAACATTGTTTCAGAAGGGTACAGAATTGGTTTCAAGATGAGACCTCCTGCAAAGAGATTTTTTCTTTCCCGTGTCCCAGTAAATCCAGTGAAAGCTCAAGCATTTCTGAATTGTGTTTCAGATCTAGAGTTGGCTGGAGTAATTATGCCAGTTCCAGTTCCAGAACAGGGGATGGGGTTTTATTCAAATCTCTTCATTGTACCAAAGAAGGAGAATTCCTTCAGACCAGTTCTGGATCTAAAAATATTGAATTGTTATGTAAGGATACCAACGTTCAAAATGGTAACTATAAGGACTATCTTGCCTTTTGTTCAGCAAGGGCATTATATGTCCACAATAGATTTACAGGATGCGTATCTGCATATTCCGATTCATCCAGATCATTATCAGTTCCTGAGATTCTCTTTTCTGGACAAGCATTACCAGTTTGTGGCTCTGCCGTTTGGCCTAGCTACAGCTCCAAGACTTTTTACAAAGGTTCTCGGTGCCCTTCTGTCTGTAATCAGAGAACAGGGTATTGTGGTATTTCCTTATTTGGACGATATCTTGGTACTTGCTCAGTCTTTACATTTAGCAGAATCTCATACGAATCGACTTGTGTTTTTTTTTAAGATCATGGTTGGAGGATCAATTCACCAAAAAGTTCATTGATTCCTCAGACAAGGGTAACCTTTCTGGGTTTCCAGATAGATTCAGTGTCCATGACTCTGTCTTTAACAAACAAGAGACGTCTAAAATTGATTTCGGCTTGTCGAAACCTTCAGTCACAATCATTCCCTTCGGTAGCCTTATGCATGGAAATTCTAGGTCTTATGACTGCTGCATCGGACGCGATCCCCTTTGCTCGTTTTCACATGCGACCTCTTCAGCTCTGTATGCTGAATCAATGGTGCAAGGATTACACAAAGATATCTCAATTAATATCTTTAAAACCGATTGTACGACACTCTCTAACGTGGTGGACAGATCACCATCGTTTAATTCAGGGGGCTTCTTTTGTGCTTCCGACCTGGACTGTAATTTCAACAGATGCAAGTCTCACAGGTTGGGGCGCTGTGTGGGGATCTCTGATGGCACAAGGAGTTTGGGAATCTCAGGAGGTGAGATTACTGATCAATATTTTGGAACTCTGTGCAATTTTCAGAGCTCTTCAGTCTTGGCCTCTTCTAAAGAGAGAATCGTTCATTTGTTTTCAGACAGACAATGTCACAACTGTGGCATACATCAATCATCAAGGAGGGACTCACAGTCCTCTGGCTATGAAAGAAGTATCTCGAATTTTGGTTTGGGCGGAATCCAGCTCCTGTCTAATCTCTGCGGTTCATATCCCAGGTATAGACAATTGGGAAGCGGATTATCTCAGTCGCCAAACGTTGCATCCGGGCGAATGGTCTCTTCACCCAGAGGTATTTCTTCAGATTGTTCAAAGGTGGGAGCTTCCAGAAATAGATCTGATGGCCTCTCATCTAAACAAGAAACTTCCCAGGTATCTGTCCAGATCCCGGGATCCTCAGGCGGAAGCAGTGGATGCATTATCACTTCCTTGGAAGTATCATCCTGCCTATATCTTTCCGCCTCTAGTTCTTCTTCCAAGAGTAATCTCCAAGATTCTGAAGGAATGCTTGTTTGTTCTGCTGGTAGCTCCGGCATGGCCTCACAGGTTTTGGTATGCGGATCTTGTCCGGATGGCCTCTTGCCATCCGTGGACTCTTCCGCTACGACCAGACCTTCTGTCGCAAGGTCCTTTTTTCCATCAGGATCTCAAATCCTTAAATTTAAAGGTATGGAGATTGAACGCTTGATTCTTGGTCAAAGAGGTTTCTCTGACTCTGTGATTAATACTATGTTACAGGCTCGTAAATCTGTATCCAGAGAGATATATTATAGAGTCTGGAAGACTTATATTTCTTGGTGTCTTTCTCATCATTTTTCTTGGCATTCTTTTAGAATTCCGAGAATTTTACAGTTTCTTCAGGATGGTTTAGATAAAGGTTTATCCGCAAGTTCTTTGAAAGGACAAATCTCTGCTCTTTCTGTTCTTTTTCACAGAAAGATTGCTAATCTTCCTGATATTCATTGTTCTGTACAAGCTTTGGTTCGTATAAAACCTGTCATTAAGTCAATTTCTCCTCCTTGGAGTTTGAATTTGGTTCTGGGGGCTCTTCAAGCTCCTCCGTTTGAACCTATGCATTCTTTGGACATTAAATTACTTTCTTGGAAAGTTTTGTTCCTTTTGGCGATCTCTTCTGCCAGAAGAGTCTCTGAATTATCTGCTCTTTCTTGTGAGTCTCCTTTTCTGATTTTTCATCAGGATAAGGCGGTGTTACGAACTTCTTTTGAATTTTTACCTAAAGTTGTGAATTCCAACAACATTAGTAGAGAAATTGTGGTTCCTTCATTATGTCCTAATCCTAAGAATTCTAAGGAGAAATCGTTGCATTCTTTGGATGTTGTTAGAGCTTTGAAATATTATGTTGAAGCTACTAAGTCTTTCCGAAAGACTTCTAGTTTATTTGTTATCTTTTCCGGTTCTAGAAAAGGCCAGATAGCTTCTGCCATTTCTTTGGCATCTTGGTTGAAATCTTTAATTCATCTTGCCTATGTTGAGTCGGGTAAAACTCTGCCTCAAAGGATTACAGCTCATTCTACTAGGTCAGTTTCTACTTCCTGGGCGTTTAGGAATGAAGCTTCGATTGATCAGATTTGCAAAGCAGCAACTTGGTCCTCTTTGCATACTTTTACTAAATTCTACCATTTTGATGTATTTTCTTCTTCTGAAGCAGTTTTTGGTAGAAAAGTACTTCAGGCAGCGGTTTCAGCTTGAATCTTCTGCTTATGTTTTTCATTAAACTTTATTTTGGGTGTGGATTATTTTCAGCAGGAATTGGCTGTCTTTATTTTATCCCTCCCTCTCTAGTGACTCTTGCGTGGAAAGATCCACATCTTGGGTAATCATTATCCCATACGTCACTAGCTCATGGACTCTTGCTAATTACATGAAAGAAAACATAATTTATGTAAGAACTTACCTGATAAATTCATTTCTTTCATATTAGCAAGAGTCCATGAGGCCCGCCCTTTTTTGTGGTGGTTATGATTTTTTTGTATAAAGCACAATTATTCCAATTCCTTATTTTATATGCTTTCACACTTTTTTCTTATCACCCCACTTCTTGGCTATTCGTTAAACTGAATTGTGGGTGTGGTGAGGGGTGTATTTATAGGCATTTTGAGGTTTGGGAAACTTTGCCCCTCCTGGTAGGAATGTATATCCCATACGTCACTAGCTCATGGACTCTTGCTAATATGAAAGAAATGAATTTATCAGGTAAGTTCTTACATAAATTATGTTGTTTCCATGCTATGGTTATGCTGTGGGGGTATAAATGTACTTTTTTTCTTTAACCCCAATTGTGCCTAATTAAAGGCTATTTTATCTTTATACACAGTTTCCCCATAGCTAGGATTCCACATAAACCTTTTCTGTCTCAAGTTCCTAAAAAATCTATACAGATCTTTACCCATCCTTTTAAAGGCCCTTCCCCGAAGCCAATTTTTAAGAGCATGTAGAATTATCACTGATGATAATTTATTAAAATTGAGGTTCAAAGAAATGGAATCTAGATTTTTACAGAGGGGTTATCCCCCTGTAATAATTGACGCAGAAATCAAACATGCTTTATCTATCCCTAGAGAGACTCTGTTGAGTCCTAAGAAAAAGGAGAATAAAAAAGATGAACGTTTGATTTTTGTGTCAGAATTTAACTCTCAATCTGACCAAATCCAGCGCATTATAAAAGAACATTGGTCTGTTTTAACAGAATGTAACCCAGAAATAAAAGAATTTAAGAACTTCCCGATGCCTGCCTATAAGCAAGGTTTAAATCTTAGACAACAATTGGTGAAAGCTGATGTAGGCTCAAACATTAAAATTAAACAACAATATATTTCCTGTAAGACTGAAGGGTGTTATCCATGTTTAAATTGCTTGTGTTGTAATAACATGATCAAAGTTCCGAATTTTCTCCATCCAATTACGGGGAAGGCATTTAAAATTAAAGGATACCATACATGTAAGTCAACTTTTGTAATTTATTTAATTAAGTGCCCCTGTGGGCGGAGTTACATTGGCGAAACAACAAGAATTATTAAGGACAGGATAATAGAGCATAAAAGTAATATTCGAACTAAAAATATTAAAGCCCCTGTAGCCCATCATTTCATTGAGAAGGGACACTCAATAGGACAGTTAAGGTTCCAAATAATTGAAAAAGTGTTAATGCCACGTAGGTTAGGAGATAGGGAGCTCTTATTGAAACAACGTGAATGTTTCTGGATTTGGAAATTAGATACAATGGATCCTAAAGGGTTAAATAGAGATTTGGATATGTCTGTGTTCTTATAAATTGACTTTTGTATAAATCTGTATTGGGATCATTTTATATAGAGGATTCTATGTTTGATTGTATATATTTAGTAAAAAATGTTAACTTAAATTTGAAAATATTGAGAAATTGTATTTTGGTAAATTTAGGGTTAATGTAATTTTGGCCCTTTAGCGCCACCTAGTGATGGATATGTATAAATAGAATCAAAGTTAGTATGCACTTTAGCATGACTTAAGTTAGTAATACCGAAACGTTGCTGCATTTGTTGTTGTGTTAAACAATAAACACTATCTGGTTTGCTGCTACTCTCTTTGGATTTCAATACATACCTCTGCCAGCTCTTTGAGCAGGCATTGTGCTGGAATCCTGATCAACTAGTCACACGTAGCTTGTGTATGTGTGCCACTAAAACAGTAAAAACTTTTACTAGTAGCATTTTGCTTAAATTTCAGTTTTGACCTTTCTATCCCTTTAAATGTTAACATTCTTAAATATCAAATTAATATTTATATTTATTTATACATAGCATGCAGTCTCCATAGTTGTGGCACTTAAATGAAGAGATTATCTCACTCATTCCATTTTCACAGTCTTTAAATAACCTACTTTTTTTTTCCTTCCCAAGATAGGGAGAGTCCACGGCTTCATTCCTTACTGTTGGGAAATACAACACCTGGCCACCAGGAGGAGGCAAAGACACCCCAGCCAAAGGCTTAAATATCCCCCCCACTTCCTCATTACCCCAGTCATTCTTTGCCTTTTGTCATCCTCCTTTCATCCTCCTTTCATACTTTTTCTAATTTTTACTAGTTTGATGTTTTTGCTTCGGCTGAAGCAGCTATCGGGAGAAAAGTTTTGCAGGCTGTGGTGCCCTCAGAATAGGGTCCGCCTCTTCCTTTTGTTCCCTCCCATTATTCATTCAGTGTCCTCTGGAGCTTGAGTATAGTTTTCCCAACAGTAAGGAATGAAGCCGTGGACTCTCCCTATCTTAGGAAGGAAAACATAATTCATTCTTACTAGATAAATTCCTTTCCTTCCGGATAGGTAGAGTTCACGGCCCCCGCCCGTTTTTTTTTTTTTCTTGTCTAAGGACGGCCCCCTATTTATCTTATTCTTCTGGCACCATTTATACTCTGATATTTCTCCTACTTTTCCTTGTTCTCTCAGCAGAATGACTGGGGTAATGAGAAAGTGGGAGGGATATTTAAACGTTTGGCTGGGGTGTCTTTGCCGCCTCCTGGTTGCCAGGTGTTGTATTTCCAACAGTAAGGAATGAAGCTGTGGACTCTCCCTATCCGGAATGAAAGGAATTTATCTGGTAAGCATAAATTAATAATAATAATAAATTATTTCATAAAATGAGTCCTCAAGTTCAAATCCCTGCCCAGTAGGAGGCGACAAAACACCCACAAGCAATTCCAGGGCTTTGCTCTTCCCCATGCAGCATACCTTCCCACTTGGCCTTCATTCAGAAGTTCTACTACTGCACTGTTTTATGAATAAAAAAGATTGATGGGGGTTCTCTAACCAATCTTACCTTGCTTAGAGGTGCCTCTCAGTACAAACAGGACAGGAGTTCAGCTTTGGTGTGTGAATCTTTTCCTAGGCAGCTCCTGGCCTGTGCTTGCAGCTAGTTCATATTCTGGTTTAGGCAGGGTTGCTTTCAGTTGCTGTCAGTGATGTGGGATATACTGTTGGCCTTAGTCAGCCATCTCAGATGGTGCATAAATGTATGAAAGAGCTGTCTGGTTTGCATACTCGAGTATCCTTGCAGGGAGAACCTTCAGGTAGCTTTGTGTGTGCTCCTTGCCCCTCAGTGGTAATGTACTTGGAGGTTGTGGGTTTATTTGTTGCTGCCTGGGATGTGGTTCTAAATGATCATATGAGAATAACAAAACATAATTATGCTTACCTGATAAATTGGTGATAGTCCACGAGACCCCAGCCTCTTGTTTTTTTTTTTTACCTGATCCTATTTTTTTTGCTCTCATTTCTTTTCCTACCTCGTTTGCTTGGCTATACATTAAACTTAGATGCCAGTGGGGTGGGAGAGGTTTTATAGAGTTCTTGGGGTTTGGGAATGTTTTCCTCCTAGTGGCAGGGAAGAGTCATTTCCAGGAGTAATGGATCTTGACTCTCACCAACATGAAATAAATGTATTTATCAGGTAAGCATAAATGTTTTTCTGTGTGTCCTAATAGATTCAGTTTCTAAGAGACAGTGTTGGAGCAAAGACGGTTGCAGATTGTGTCCGCCTGTAGAAACTTCAGTCTCTGTGTCTTCCTTCAGTCACTCTTTGCATGGAGGTGTCAGTTCTCATGATTGTGGCCTTGGATGCTATACCATTTGCTTGCTTCTTTATGAGCCCTCTTTAGCTTTGTATCTTTTGCTAATGATGCAGGAATCTTGCTCCGTTGTCTGAGGACATTCCAGAACAAGTCTGTCTTGGTGGCTGATCCATTAGCTCTTTATGCAAGTGGCTTCTTTTGTTCGTCCTTGGTCCTTCTAATCTCTACAGCTGCAAGTTTTTTTCAGGATGAGGAACAGTCTGGGGTCTAAGAAGGCACAATGTGTTTGGTCTCTTCTGGAGGTAAGGTAACCTATTAATGTATTAGAACTCTGCAATATTCGGAGCCCTTCAGGTTTGGCCTCTGTTGAAAACGTAATTTATTTTCCTGTTTTCAAATAGACAATGTTACATGTCAATGATCAGCTTATGTTAGTTATAAGGGGGAACTTACAACTCCCTATCTATGAAAATAGTATCTTATATTCTTTCCTGGGTAGACGCTGTTTGCTGTCTGATTTCTGCTTTTTCATATTCCAGGACTGTATAACTGGGAATCAGTTTTTCTCAGTTGTCAGTCTTTCCATATGGAAGAGTGCTCTCTTCGTCTGGTTTTGTTCAGATATTCGATCTTTGGGGTCACCCAGAGATAGATCTATTGGCTTGGTGGTTGAACCTTAAACCACCACCAGGTACTGGTAGCACAGTGGTCATTATTGGCTAGCCTATATTTATTTCAACCACTTGTCTTCTTTTTTCCCGAGGGCGATTGACAAGATCTGGCAGGAAGAGCTGGATTTAGTTTCTCAAGTAAAAAAAATAAATATATATATTATATATATATATATATATATATATATATATATATATATATATATATATATATATATATATATATATATATATATATATATATATAATTTTTTTATTCTCTCCCTTTATGTTCTTACTCGTGGACTCCACAACTTGGTTATTAGTTCCCAGTAGTAATGGATCATGGACTCTCACCACCTGTATGAAAGAAAAGATCGTTTATGCTTACCTGATAAATTCATTTCTTTTATGGTGGTGACAGTCCATGAGTCCCACATCCTTTTTTTCCCTGCTCCTATGTTTTGCTCTTATTGCTTTTCCTTTCTCTTTGTGCTCTGCTATACGTTAAACTGAGATACTGGTGATTACTAGTAGCATTTTGCTTAAATTTCAGTTTTGACCTTTCTATCCCTTTAAATGTTGACATTATTCTTAATTATCAAATTAATATGTATTTCTACATAGCATGCAGTCTCCATAGTTGTGGCACTTAAATTGAGAGATGAATTATCTCACCCATTCCATTTTCACAGTCTTTAAATAACCAACTTTCTTTTCCTTCCTAAGATAGGGAGAGTCCACGGCTTCATTCTTTACTGTTGGGAAATACAACACCTGGCCACCAGGAGGAGGCAAAGACACCCCAGCCAAAGGATTAAATATCCCTCCCACTTCCTCATTACCCCAGTCATTCTTTGCCCTTTGTCATCCTTCTTACATACTTTTCCTTTCCCTTTGTGCTCTGCTATACGTTAAACTGAGATACTGGTGATGTGGGAGGGGTTTTATAGAGTTCTTGGGGTTTGGGAATCTTGCTGCCTCCTAGTGGTAGGGAAGAGTAATTCCCAGGAGTAATGGATCATAGACTCTCATCATCATGAAAGAAATTAATTTATCAGGTAAGCATAAATTATATTTTTACATTTTCTAAGTTATACGATGCTGATATTTTTTGCTTTGTATGAAGCTACTTTTTGCAGGGACGTTTTTAAGACCGTTTTGACCTGCCTTCTCTTGGTGCCGCCCATCTAGTATTCTTGTGGACTTCCGTGTTTTGGAAATGAATCCCAAAATTGACTGTGGACTCTTACTACTTTATAAAATGAAACAAATGTATGCTTACCTTATAAATTTATTTGGTAGTTTGGTTTTGTGGTGGTGGGTTCCTGCATTGGAATCTGCCTTTTTATTTGCTCCTTTGCTTTGCCACACTGGTAACTGAGGTTAGTGGTAAGGAATGCATGGTAGAAGCCTAGCTCTGGAATGTTAGGTAGTGTTTTTGCCTCCTTCTGTTGGACAGGACATAATAATCCACAAGTTATAGATTGTTGACTATTGCTGTCGTCAAAGATGTACATTTAAAGGGAAGCTTATTTTGCTTTTGTTTTTTCTAGGTTGGACCCTGTCCCTAAGACTTCCATTTCTGCCTTACCTGTCCCATCTCACCAAGCTCCTCAACGTGTGCAAAATGATCTACCACCTTTGCAAGTCTCTAAACAGATACAGATGGTCCCACGGGGGTCTCAGATCTATGCACCTCCCCAGACAGATATGTTTTTTCAAGATCCTCGCAGTGGACCTCCTCCCCAATTTGAAACCTATCCACAAGGTAAGTGGCTTATGTCTTCCTGTCTCTGACTTGCTGTTTGCTCTGAAAAATGACATTAAAAGCTGTAATGAGAATGAAATATAACTATGTTCTGATTTTAACAAATATTTAACTCTTCTAAGTTTTTGACTGTGGACTGCTATTGACCCATGATTTTTGCACAACTTGCTGTCTGTCAAGCTGAATTTTAGGATAGCGTTTAGATCAGTAAAGCAAGTGTTTGCCCATATTTTTTTAATTCCTATTTTCCCACTGTTTTATTTATTTGATTTCATAAGACTTGGTAATAAAACAGTTAGAATACACCACCATATTTTAGATACAGCAATAAAACCCCCCCATTAATTTTAATAGATAAGGGTAAGCCCACTCACTCTTCTGGCCAAACTCTTACCAGAAATAATCTGACTACATCATTATTTAACATGTTCTTCTCCATAGGTTCCCTCTCCAGATAGATATCTTGGTCAGGCTGATACATAGCATGGCATTGAAGAATAAAACATGTTTCTCCAACATAGGTGTGTCCGGTCCACGGCGTCATCCTTACTTGTGGGATATTCTCTTCCCCAACAGGAAATGGCAAAGAGCCCAGCAAAGCTGGTCACATGATCCCTCCTAGGCTCCGCCTACCCCAGTCATTCTCTTTGCCGTTGTACAGGCAACATCTCCACGGAGATGGCTTAGAGTTTTTTAGTGTTTAACTGTAGTTTTTATTATTCAATCAAGAGTTTGTTATTTTAAAATAGTGCTGGTATGTACTATTTACTCTGAAACAGAAAAGAGATGAAGATTTCTGTTTGTAAGAGGAAAATGATTTTAGCAACCGTTACTAAAATCCATGGCTGTTCCACACAGGACTGTTGAGAGGATTTAACTTCAGTTGGGGGAACAGTGAGCAGTCTTTTGCTGCTTGAGGTATGACACATTCTAACAAGACGATGTAATGCTGGAAGCTGTCAGGCTTATTAAGACTGTAGACATTTTCTGGGCTAAATCGATTCATATATTACACATATTTAGCCTTGAGGAATCATTTAATCTGGGTATTTTGGTAAAATAATATCGGCAGGCACTGTTTTAGACACCTTATTCTTTAGGGGCTTTCCCTAATCATAGGCAGAGCCTCATTTTCGCGCCGGTATTGCGCACTTGTTTTTTGAGAGGCATGACATGCAGTCGCATGTGTGAGGAGCTCTAATACATAGGAAAGACTTTCTGAAGGCGTCATTTGGTATCGTATTCCCCTTTGGGCTTGGTTGGGTCTCAGCAAAGCAGATACCAGGGACTGTAAAGGGGTTAAAGTTAAAAACGGCTCCGGTTCCGTTATTTTAAGGGTTAAAGCTTCCAAATTTGGTGTGCAATACTTTTAAGCCTTTAAGACACTGTGGTGAAATTTTGGTGAATTTTGAACAATTCCTTCATACTTTTTCGCAATTGCAGTAATAAAGTGTGTTCAGTTTAAAATTTAAAGTGACAGTAACGGTTTTATTTTAAAACGTTTTTTGTACTTTGTTA
Organism: Bombina bombina; assembly: GCF_027579735.1. Classification (NCBI taxonomy): domain Eukaryota; kingdom Metazoa; phylum Chordata; class Amphibia; order Anura; family Bombinatoridae; genus Bombina; species Bombina bombina. Next base: position 100,365,606 of record NC_069508.1, read on the forward strand.
TCAAGTTTATGCCTGTTTAACATGTCTGAACTACCAGATAGACTGTGTTCTGAATGTGGGGAAGCCAGGGTTCCTTCTCATTTAAATAAATGTGATTTATGTGACACTGAAAATGATGCCCAAGATGATGCCTCAAGTGAGGGGAGTAAGCATGGTACTGCATCATTCCCTCCTTCGTCTACACGAGTCTTGCCCACTCAGGAGGCCCCTAGTACATCTAGCGCGCCAATCCTCCTTACTATGCAACAATTAACGGCTGTAATGGATAATTCTATCAAAAACATTTTAGCCAAAATGCCCACTTATCAGCGTAAGCGCGACTGCTCTGTTTTAGATACTGAAGAGCATGAGGACGCTGATAATGGTTCTGAAATGCCCCTACACCAGTCTGAGGGGGCCAGGGAGGTTTTGTCTGAGGGAGAAATTTCGGATTCAGGGAAAATTTCTCAACAAGCTGAACCCGATGTGATTACATTTAAATTTAAGTTGGAACATCTCCGCGCTCTGCTTAAGGAGGTATTATCCACTCTGGATGATTGTGCGAATTTGATCATCCCAAAGAAACTATGTAAAATGGACAAGTTCCTAGAGGTCCCGGGGCTCCCAGAAGCTTTTCCTATACCCAAGCGGGTGGCGGACATTGTAAATAAAGAATGGGAAAGGCCCGGTATACCTTTCGTCCCTCCCCCCATATTTAAAAAATTGTTTCCTATGGTCGACCCCAGAAAGGACTTATGGCAGACAGTCCCCAAGGTCGAGGGAGCGGTTTCTACTTTAAACAAACGCACCACTATACCCATAGAAGATAGTTGTGCTTTCAAAGATCCTATGGATAAAAAATTAGATGGTTTGCTTAAAAAGATGTTTGTTCAGCAGGGTTACCTTCTACAACCAATTTCATGCATTGTCCCTGTCACTACAGCCGCGTGTTTCTGGTTCGATGAGCTAGTAAAGGCGATCGATAGTGATTCTCCTCCTTATGAGGAGATTATGGACAGAATCCGTGCTCTCAAATTGGCTAATTCTTTCACCCTAGACGCCACTTTGCAATTGGCTAGGTTAGCGGCGAAAAATTCTGGTTTTGCTATTGTGGCGCGCAGAGCGCTTTGGTTAAAATCTTGGTCAGCGGATGCGTCTTCCAAGAACAAATTGCTTAACATTCCTTTCAAGGGGAAAACGCTGTTTGGCCCTGACTTGAAAGAAACAGACAAATAACAAATTGAACACTCACAAGATAGTGCATAAATTTATGCATATAATAGCCGATTGCTAGGTCCCAAAAACCGATCCTTATGGCAGTGTTTCCAAGGATGTATCACAGGTCAGTTCACGTTGCCGGCTTTGCAAACGAACACACCCGCTCTGCAGTCGCGGGGCTGATGACGTTTCCTGTAGCCGTCTCAAGGAGTGCTGGATCACTGACAACTCCTGGACTACGGATCCCGCCAGGGGTCAAAAAAGCTAAGCAAATTCTACGCGTTTCGTCTCGTATCGTCGAGACTTTGTCAAGAATGCTTAGCTACACATATTTGCGCATTATATACCCTTGATGGTGTAAGCATAATTAATCCCAATTAATTGATAAGTGTTACATATAAGGGTATAGTTTTTTGCATATATTTTAAAACTTGGTATAGAGGTATTAATTGCAATTATTGTATTATCAATATAGAACTTGATATTTTTACTGCTATATTTAATGCCATTGTTTTTTAAAAAATGTTTTTATCAATTATTATGTATTTACAATTGTATCAACTATTTTACATTCTTTGCCCTTTATATACCCTTATATACCCTTATATGTAACACTTATCAATTAATTGGGATTAATTATGCTTACACCATCAAGGGTATATAATGCGCAAATATGTGTAGCTAAGCATTCTTGACAAAGTCTCGACGATACGAGACGAAACGCGTAGAATTTGCTTAGCTTTTTTGACCCCTGGCGGGATCCGTAGTCCAGGAGTTGTCAGTGATCCAGCACTCCTTGAGACGGCTACAGGAAACGTCATCAGCCCCGCGACTGCAGAGCGGGTGTGTTCGTTTGCAAAGCCGGCAACGTGAACTGACCTGTGATACATCCTTGGAAACACTGCCATAAGGATCGGTTTTTGGGACCTAGCAATCGGCTATTATATGCATAAATTTATGCACTATCTTGTGAGTGTTCAATTTGTTATTTGTCTGTTGCTTGAATAAAAACTTTAAATATTGCACTTGAGTCTGCGCTCTTTCCCTTCTATCATTCACAGTTTATCTTGTTGGGGACCCTGGAGTTTACCCCTACTTTGGAGGAGCAGCGACCATTCACTTTATTTTACAATACATTATTCAATACTCCTGATATGCAAAGACTGTAAGTAATTTATCAAAACGGACTATATATATATGATCTTTTCCTGGACTGAAGTTTTTTAATTATTTATACTATTGTTATTTTTTTATGTACTAGGGTATGTATATTATGTCATTTAGTACTTTTGATATTCAGGCTTGATTTTTATCCTTATTTTATTCTAAGTTAGCGCCCGGTTGTGTGTCACTCTGTTGCACACATATCCTGTTCCTGACTTGAAAGAGATTATCTCTATCACTGGGGGCAAGGGCCACGCCCTTCCTCAGGATAGGTCTTTCAAGGCCAAAAATAAACCTAATTTTCGTCCCTTTCGCAGAAACGGACCAGCCCCAAGTGCTACGTCCTCTAAGCAAGAGGGTAATACTTCTCAAGCCAAGCCAGCCTGGAGACCAATGCAAGGCTGGAACAAAGGAAAGCAGGCCAAAAAACCTGCCACTGCTACCAAGACAGCATGAGATGTTGGCCCCCGATCCGGGACCGGATCTGGTGGGGGGCAGACTCTCTCTCTTCGCTCAGGCTTGGGCAAGAGATGTTCTGGATCCTTGGGCACTAGAAATAGTCTCCCAAGGTTATCTTCTGGAATTCAAGGGGCTTCCCCCAAGGGGGAGGTTCCACAGGTCTCAATTGTCTTCAGACCACATAAAAAGACAGGCATTCTTACATTGTGTAGAAGACCTGTTAAAAATGGGAGTGATTCATCCTGTTCCATTAGAAGAACAAGGGATGGGGTTCTACTCCAATCTGTTCGTAGTTCCCAAAAAAGAGGGAACATTCAGACTAATCTTAGATCTCAAGATCCTAAACAAGTTTCTCAAGGTTCCATCGTTCAAAATGGAAACCATTCGAACAATTCTTCCTTCCATCCAGGAAGGTCAATTCATGACCACGGTGGATTTAAAGGATGCGTATCTACATATTCCTATCCACAAGGAACATCATCGGTTCCTAAGGTTCGCATTCCTGGACAAGCATTTCCAGTTTGTGGCACTTCCGTTCGGATTAGCCACTGCTCCAAGGATTATCACAAAGGTACTAGGGTCCCTTCTAGCGGTGCTAAGACCAAGGGGCATTGCAGTAGTACCTTACTTGGACGACATTCTGATTCAAGCGTCGTCCCTTCCTCAAGCAAAGGCTCACACGGACATTGTCCTGGCCTTTCTCAGATCTCACGGGTGGAAAGTGAACGTAGAAAAAAGTTCTCTATCTCCGTCAACAAGGGTTCCCTTCTTGGGAACAATAATAGACTCCTTAGAAATGAGGATTTTTCTGACAGAGGCCAGAAAATCAAAACTTCTAAACTCTTGTCAAAGACTTCATTCTGTTCCTCTTCCTTCCATAGCGCAGTGCATGGAAGTAATAGGTTTGATGGTAGCGGCAATGGACATAGTTCCTTTTGCGCGAATTCATCTAAGACCATTACAACTGTGCATGCTCAGTCAGTGGAATGGGGACTATACAGACTTGTCTCCGACGATACAAGTAGATCAGAGGACCAGAGATTCACTCCGTTGGTGGCTGTCCCTGGACAACCTGTCACAGGGGATGAGCTTCCGCAGACCAGAGTGGGTCATTGTCACGACCGACGCCAGCCTGGTGGGCTGGGGCGCGGTCTGGGGACCCCTGAAAGCTCAGGGTCTTTGGTCTCGGGAAGAATCTCTTCTCCCGATAAATATTCTGGAACTGAGAGCGATATTCAATGCTCTCAAGGCTTGGCCTCACCTAGCAAAGGCCAAGTTCATACGGTTTCAATCAGACAACATGACGACTGTTGCGTACATCAACCATCAGGGGGGAACAAGGAGTTCCCTGGCGATGGAAGAAGTGACCAAAATCATTCAATGGGCGGAGACTCACTCCTGCCACTTGTCTGCAATCCACATCCCAGGAGTGGAAAATTGGGAAGCGGATTTTCTGAGTCGTCAGACATTTCATCCGGGGGAGTGGGAACTCCATCCGGAAATCTTTGCCCAAATTACTCAATTGTGGGGCATTCCAGACATGGATCTGATGGCCTCTCGTCAGAACTTCAAGGTTCCTTGCTACGGGTCCAGATCCAGGGATCCCAAGGCGACTCTAGTGGATGCACTAGTAGCACCTTGGACCTTCAAACTAGCTTATGTATTCCCGCCGTTTCCTCTCATCCCCAGGCTGGTAGCCAGGATCAATCAGGAGAGGGCAGCGGTGATCTTGATAGCTCCTGCGTGGCCACGCAGGACTTGGTATGCAGACCTGGTGAATATGTCATCGGCTCCACCATGGAAGCTACCTTTGAGACGAGACCTTCTTGTTCAAGGTCCGTTCGAACACCCGAATCTGGTCTCACTCCAACTGACTGCTTGGAGATTGAACGCTTGATCTTATCAAAGCGAGGGTTCTCAGATTCTGTCATTGATACTCTTGTTCAGGCCAGAAAGCCTGTAACTAGAAAAATTTACCACAAAATATGGAAAAAAATATATCTGTTGGTGTGAATCTAAAGGATTCCCTTGGGACAAGGTAAAAATTCCTAAGATTCTATCCTTTCTTCAAGAAGGTTTGGAGAAAGGATTATCTGCAAGTTCCTTGAAGGGACAGATTTCTGCCTTGTCTGTGTTACTTCACAAAAAGCTGGCAGCTGTGCCAGATGTTCAAGCCTTTGTTCAGGCTCTGGTTAGAATCAAGCCTGTTTACAAACCTTTGACTCCTCCTTGGAGTCTCAATTTAGTTCTTTCCGTTCTTCAGGGGGTTCCGTTTGAACCCTTACATTCCGTTGATATCAAGTTATTATCTTGGAAAGTTTTGTTTTTGGTTGCAATTTCTTCTGCTAGAAGAGTTTCAGAATTATCTGCTCTGCAGTGTTCTCCTCCTTATCTGGTGTTCCATGCAGATAAGGTGGTTTTACGTACTAAACCTGGTTTTCTTCCGAAAGTTGTTTCTAACAAAAACATTAACCAGGAGATAGTCGTGCCTTCTTTGTGTCCGAATCCAGTTTCAAAGAAGGAACGTTTGTTGCACAATTTGGATGTTGTTCGTGCTCTAAAATTCTATTTAGATGCTACAAAGGATTTTAGACAAACATCTTCCTTGTTTGTTGTTTATTCTGGTAAAAGGAGAGGTCAAAAAGCAACTTCTACCTCTCTCTCTTTTTGGATTAAAAGCATCATCAGATTGGCTTATGAGACTGCCGGACGGCAGCCTCCTGAAAGAATCACAGCTCATTCCACTAGGGCTGTGGCTTCCACATGGGCCTTCAAGAACGAGGCTTCTGTTGATCAGATATGTAAGGCAGCGACTTGGTCTTCACTGCACACTTTTACTAAATTTTACAAATTTGATACTTTTGCTTCTTCTGAGGCTATTTTTGGGAGAAAGGTTTTGCAAGCCGTGGTGCCTTCCATCTAGGTGACCTGATTTGCTCCCTCCCTTCATCCGTGTCCTAAAGCTTTGGTATTGGTTCCCACAAGTAAGGATGACGCCGTGGACCGGACACACCTATGTTGGAGAAAACAGAATTTATGTTTACCTGATAAATTACTTTCTCCAAGGGTGTGTCCGGTCCACGGCCCGCCCTGGTTTTTTAATCAGGTCTGATAATTTATTTTCTTTAACTACAGTCACCACGGTATCATATGATTTCTCCTATGCAAATATTCCTCCTTAACGTCGGTCGAATGACTGGGGTAGGCGGAGCCTAGGAGGGATCATGTGACCAGCTTTGCTGGGCTCTTTGCCATTTCCTGTTGGGGAAGAGAATATCCCACAAGTAAGGATGACGCCGTGGACCGGACACACCGTTGGAGAAAGTAATTTATCAGGTAAACATAAATTCTGTTTTCTTTCCTGAATTAGATTTTTTTTCTTTTTTAATTTTATACTTTTTGTCAAAATATTTTAAGCAAGAAATTGCTTTATTTTCTTTTGTATGGTGATGATATACCATAGAGAAACCTTGACATGTGGGATATAATTCCCATTACTAGGAGGAGGACAAGAATCCACACAAGAGCTTTGATCCCATCCTACCTCCGATCTCGTCTCAGTTTTGGTCTTGACCTCCCAGGAGGTTGAAGATAAAGGTGCACCAGCTTTCGCTTATGGTTTTTTATGGGAGCTCAGACCAATGAGAGACTTATGACCCACTGATTCAGATCATTCAGAAGGAAGCAAGAAATTGAACTCAAGCACAGTAAATGATACTGGCACATAGGAATACTTTATGTACAGTAGCTCCCTATGGAATTTCAGCATAACTACCTTCAGGCATCACAGAGACATGTCCCTTAGCGCGCCCCCCCCATAGGCTATTAGATAAATATTTAATTGTATAGCATAGCCAAGGGACATTACAGGTACAACATAGGAGCTTTTCTCCCTTCCGAGATTTATTATACACAATGTACCACACTTTTTCTTGTGTGTAAGTCACTGTCTTATGCTACTTGTTATGGTATCTCTCAGCCACTTGTAACTGCCAGTTATTTGGTTTTATGAGAGGGAGCTTAATGTCTGTTACACTTGTGTTTGTTAACATATTTTACTATTGGCTCAGTCTGTTTTACATTGCCCATCTAGACATTGCTCCACAATAAATTCATATTTAGTTTTGCTCCCTATGGCTTATTTGAAAGATGGTGGTTGATTTCTGAAAGCTTCTCCCTGTTTTGGTAGTGCTGCAGGAAGTTTTTCCAGCCGTTTCTCTGCTGCATTTCTTCACAGTGCAGCAGATCAATAGTTATGTTAGCGAGCTCCTGAAATAAGTGACATACTGCAACAAGGGTATGGTTACTGATAATGGCTGACAAGCAGACAGTTAGTGATGTCTGGAGACTGCACAGCAAAACTGTAACATTTACACCGTGTACACTGCAGCACATACCAACACTGTCTCTGGCTGCCCATACTCCGCTAACCTGTTACCCATAGTACTGACAGTCTTGCCGTAGTGATCGCAAAATGGCTATGTATTTCATTTGATTCAGTTTATACAAGTTATTTCCTTGAGAGAAACTGTTAGTATTTTGCTAATATGGCTCTGTAAGATAACCTTTCTCCTGACAAGAGGTTTTACTTTTAATCTGTGTCAGTGTGATTAATCTGCCTCTTATTTGATACATGCTGTTTTCTTTTTTATGACACGATGAGTCCACGGATCATCTTAATTACTAATGGGATATTTACCTCCTGGTCAGCAGGAGGAGGCAAAGAGCACCACAGCAGAGCTGTTAAATAGCTTCTCCCTTCCCTCCCACTCCATTCATTCTCTTTGCCTACGTTAGTGATAGGAAGAGGTAAAGAGTTCTCCAATCTGATTCTCAAGTGGAGTCAGCCGGAATTGGATCTCATGGCATCTCGACAGAATGCCAAGCTCCCGAGATACGGTTCGAGGTCCAGGGACCCTCAGGCGGAAATTATAGATGCTCTGGCGGTTCCTTGGACCTTTAGTCTAGCATACCTACTTCCTCCGTTTGCTCTTCTTCGGGTCATTGTTTGAATCAAGCAGGAGAGGGCATCCGTGATCCTCATTGCACCGGCTTGGCCTCGCAGGATTTGGTATGCAGATCTGGTGGACATGTCATCTCTGCCACCCTGGAGACTTCACCCAAGTCTAGTTTCTCTGAAGCTGACTGCTTGGAGATGGAACGCTTATTTTTATTCAAGCGGGGGTTTTCTGACTTGGTCATAGAGACCATGATTCAGGCTTGCAAGCCTATAACTAGAAACATTTACCATATGATTTGGTGTAAATATCTCTATTGGTGTGAATCCAAGGACTACTCATGGTGTAGAGTTAGGATTCCTGGAATTTTGTCATTTCCCCTAGAGAGTTTGGAGAAAGGGTTTATCGACGAGTTCCCTAAAGGGTCAATTCGCGGCCTTATCTATTTTGTTACACAAATGTCGAACGGATCTTGACTTACGGAAGTGACATAGCAGGCTGTCTAAGAGCACGCTAGTTCTGGAGAATACCTGTATCTATGAGCGGATCTCAACTGCGTCGTTTTCCTGCAGGACTTCGGATCGTTCTAGTTGCTAGGGGAATTATCTTCTAAGTTTTCCAAGGGCAGGTAGGGACCTCAGCATAGCGTTGGTGTAGAAGTGTTTATTAATTCTTTTCTAAGTACTAATTTAGGATTTCTTCTACATTGGTGTGTCTGGTCCACGGCTTCATCCTTACTTGTGGGATATTCTCTTCCCCAACAGGAAATGGCAAAGAGAGCACAGCAAAAGCTGTCCATATAGCTCCCCCTCTGGCTCCGCCCCCCAGTCATTCTCTTTGCCGCTATGAACAAGTAGCATCTCCACGGGGATGGTAAAGAGTATGTGGTGTTAGTTGTAGTTTTATTTCTTCTATCAAGAGTTTGTTATTTTAAAATAGTGCCGGTTTGTACTATTTGTATGATTTTAGCACCAGTAACTAAAATCCATTGCTGTTCCCACGCAGGACTGTTGAAACCAGAGAACTTCAGTTGGGGGGAACAGTTTGCAGACTTTTCTGCTCCAGGTATGACTAGTCTCTTTTCTAACAAGACACAGTAATGCTAGAGGACTGTCATTTTCCCTTATGGGATCGGTAAGCCATTTTCTTAGACTCATAACAGAATGAAGGCTTATAAATGGGCTATATACTGGTTGACACTATTGTGGGCTAAATCGATTCATTTATATATTATTTATATGACTTTTGGAGTGTTTTGTGACTTTCAAACACTTTTGGGAACGTTGTTATTACGCCTGGCAGTTCTTTAGACACCTAATTGTGTCAGGAAGGCCCCTTCAGTCTGGTATGCAGAGGGAGGAGGCCTCATTTTCGCGCCTCAGTTGCGCAGTTACTTCTAGAAGCAGTGCATGCAGCTTCATGTGAGAGGGTCCTGTGGCCATAAAAACGAATTCGGAAGGCTTATTTCTGTGGTGAATAACCCCCAAAGGAAGGTAAAAGCCGCAGCAAAGGCTGTGGCAGGGACTGTAGTGGGTTAAACTGGTAAATTGAATAATTAGCTCCGATTTGCTCATTTAAGGGGATAAAGACTTGAAATTTGGTGTGCAATACTTTCAAAGCATTAGGACACTAGGGTGTAAATTTTGTAAGGATCGGATAATTCCTTAGTTTTTCAGGCATTCAGAAATAATGTGTGCTCTTTTTTATTATTTAAAGAGACAGTAACGGTTTTGTTTAAAAACGGTTTTATTGCATTAATAGCCTGCCAAAGTCTGTCTAACATGTCTATACCTTCAGATAGCATATGTTCTGTGTGTATGGAGGCCAAGGTGGTTCCCCCCTTAAATGTATGTTCAAATTGTGCCATGTCGTCCAAACAAAGTAAGGACAGTACTGTCACATTTAATAAGGTTGCCCAAGATGATTCTTCAAATGAAGGTAGTGGGGATAGTTCATCACCCTCTCCTTCTGTGTCAACACCAGTTTTGCCCGCGCAGGCGATACCTAGTACATCTAGCGCGCCAATGCTTGTTACTATGCAACAATTAACTGCAGTAATGGATAATTCTATAGCAAATCTGATATCCAAACTGCCAGCATTTCCCAGAAAGCGTGATTGCTCAGTGTTAAACAGAGGATGAGCAAGTGGGCGCTGACGATAATTTATCTGTTATACCCTCACACCAGTCTGATTTGGCAGTGAGGGAGGGTCTGTCTGAGGGAGAAATCTCTGATTCAGGAAAAGTTTCTCAGCAGGCAGAACCCGATATTGTGGCATTTAAATTTAAGTTAGAACATCTCCGCGCCCTGCTTAAGGAGGTGCTAACTACTCTTGATGATTGTGACTCTTTGGTTAATCCAGAGAAATTGTGCAAAATGGACAAATTCTTAGAGGTCCCTGTGCACGCTGATGCCTTTCCGATACCCAAGAGGGTGGCGGACATAGTGACCAAGGAGTGGGAGAAACCAGGTATACCTTTTGTCCCACCTCCTATATTTAAGAAAATGTTCCCCATTGTCGACCCCAGAAGGGACGCATGGCAAACAGTCCCTAAGGTTGAGGGGGCAGTTTCTACTTTGGCCAAGCGCACAACTATTCCCATTGAGGACAGTTGTGCTTTCAAAGATCCTATGGATAAAAAATTGGAAGGATTGCTTAAAAAGATATTTGTTCAGCAAGGTTTCCTTCTTCAACCAATTTCTTGCGTTATTCCTGTCACTACGGCAGCGTCTTTTTGGTTCGAGGAACTAGAAAATTCGCTCCAAAAAGACACTCCATATGATGAGGTCATGGACAGAATTCACGCACTGAAGTTGGCTAATTCCTTTATTTTGGATGCCGCTTTGCAATTAGCTAAATTAGCGGCGAAAAATTCAGGTTTTGCAATAGTGGCGCGCAGAGCGCTTTGGCTAAAATATTGGTCGGCGGATGTGTCGTCCAAAACAAAATTGCTTAATATTCCTTTCAAGGGTAACACCCTTTTTGGGCCGGAATTGAAGTAGATTATTTCAGACATCACTGGGGGAAAGGGCCATGCCCTCCCTCAGGATAGGCCTTTCAAGGCTAAGAACAAATCTAATTTTCGTTCCTTTCGCAATTTCAGGAACGGACCGTCTACTAACTCTGCAGCCTCTAGACAAGAGGGTAACGCTTCCCAGCCTAAACCAGCATGGAAACCATTGCAAGGCTGGAACAAGGGTAAACAGGCCAAGAAGCCTGCTGCTGCTACCAAGACAGCATGAAAGGGTAGCCCCTGATCCGGGACCGGATCTAGTAAGGGGCAGACTTTCTCTCTTTGCTCAGGCTTGGGCAAGAGATGTTCCGGATCCCTGGGCACTAGAAATAGTCTCTCAGGGCTATCTTCTAGAGTTCAAGGAACTTCCTCCAAGGGGAAGGTTCCACATGTCTCGCTTATCTTCAGACCAGATAAACAGACAGGCATTCTTACATTGCGTAGGAGACCTATTAAAGATGGGAGTGATACACCCAGTTCCAACAGTGGAACAAGGTCTGGGTTTTTACTCAAACCTCTTTGTAGTTCCCAAAAAAGAGGGAACTTACAGGCCAATTCTGGATTTAAAAATTCGAAACAAATTCCTCAGAGTTCCACCATTCAAAATGGAAACCATTCGGACGATCTTACCAACAATCCAGAAGGGTCAATATATGACTACCGTGGACTTAAAGGATGCGTACCTGCATATTCCTATCCACAAAGATCATCATCAGTTCCTGAGGTTCGCCTTTCTGGACAAACATTACCAGTTTGTGGCTCTTCCATTCGGTTTAGCCACTGCTCCCAGAATTTTCACAAAGGTGCTAGGGTCCCTTCTAGCGGTTCTAAGGCCGAGGGGCATTGCTGTAGCACCTTGCCTAGACGACATTCTAATCCAAGCGTCGTCCCTTTCCAAAGCAAGGGCTCATACAGACATTGTTTTAGCCTTTCTCAGGTCTCACGGGTGGAAGGTGAACGTAGAAAAAAGTTCCCCGTCCAAAAGGGTTCCTTTTCTGGGAACAATAATAGATTCTGTAGAAATTAAGATTTTCCTGACAGAGGTCAGAAAATTAAAGCTTCTAAACGCTTGTCAAGTTCTTCAATCTATTCCTCAGCCTTCCATAGTCCAGTGCATGGAGGTAATTGGATTAATGGTTGCAGCAATGGATGTGGTTCCTTTTGCTCGAATTCATCTAAGACCATTACAACTGTGCATGCTCAAACAGTGGAATTGGGATTATGCAGACTTGTCTCCCCAGATTCAAGTAGACCAGGTAACCAGAGACTCACTCCGCTGGTGGTTGACTCAGGATCACCTGTCTCAAGGAATGAGTTTCCGCAGACCAGAGTGGGTCATCGTCACGACCGACACCAGTCTCTTAGGCTGGGGCGCGGTCCGGGACTCCCTGAAAGCTCAGGGCCTATGGTCTCGGGAAGAGTCTCTCCTCCCGATAAACATTTTGGAACTGAGAGCGATATTCAATGCGCTCCTGGCCTGGCCTCACCTAGCGAAGGCCAGATTCATAAGATTTCAGTCGGACAACATGACTGTAGCGTACATCAATCATCAGGGGGGAACAAAGAGTTCCTTGGCGATGAGAGAGGTATCCAAGATCATCAAATGGGCGGAGGATCACTCCTGCCACCTATCTGCAATTCACATCCCAGGAGTAGACAACTGGGAGGCGGATTATCTGAGTCGTCAGACTTTCCATCCGGGGGAGTGGGAACTCCACCCGGAGGTCTTTGCCCAGTTAACTCAACTATGGGGCACTCCAGATATGGATCTTATGGCGTCTCGTCAGAACTTCAAGGTTCCTCGATACGGGTCCAGATCCAGGGATCCAAGGGCGACACTAGTGGATGCATTAGTGGCGCCTTGGTCGTACAATCTAGCTTATGTGTTTCCACCATTCCCTCTCCTTCCCAGGCTTGTAGCTAGGATCAAACAGGAGAAGGCCTCAGTGATTCTAATAGCTCCTGCATGGCCACGCAGGACTTGGTATGCAGACCTGGTGAATATGTCATCGGCTCCACCATGGAAGCTACCTTTGAGACAGGATCTTCTAGTACAAGGTCCATTTGAACATCCAAATCTAGTCTCTCTGTAACTGACTGCTTGGAAATTGAACGCTTGATTCTATCTAAGCGTGGGTTTTCAGATGCAGTTATAGATACTCTGGTTCAAGCCAGAAAACCTGTATCTAGGAAAATTTACCATAAGATATGGCAAAAATATATCCGTTGGTGTGAATCCAAGGGATTCTCTTGGAGTAAAATTAAAATTCCTAGGATTCTTTCCTTTCTCCAAGAGGGTTTGGATAAAGGTTTGTCAGCTAGTTCTTTAAAAGGACAGATATCTGCTCTGTCTGTTTTGTTACACAAACGTCTGGCAGCCGTGCCAGATGTACAGGTGTTTGTACAGGCGTTAGTTAGAATTAAGCCTGTCTACAGACCTATGACTCCTCGGAGTCTAAATTTAGTTCTTTCAGTTCTTCAGAGTGTTCCGTTTGAACCCATGCCTTCCATAGATATTAAAGGGACAGTAAACCTTAAAAATGTTATATAATTCTGCACATAGTGCAGAATTATATAACATTATTTAAGTGCTATAGTTCTAAAACCCTTTTTTCTCTTTTAATATGTAAAAATTACGGCGCTTTTACAGACCCGCTTTCTGCTCTCTGCTGAGCGGGTCTGTAATATTTAGTCAGCGCATCGGGCCAGCTGTATAGTCACAGCCCGGCCCGACCGCACCATAGCACTAAGTGCAGCTCGCTCCTGTCACAGGAGCGAGCTTCACTTAGTCTTATGGCGCGGTCGGGCCGGGCTGTGACTATACAGCTGGCCCGATGCGCTGACTAAATATTACAGACCCGCTCAGCAGAGAGCGGGTCTGTAAAAGCGCCGTAATTTTTACATATTAAAAGAGAAAAAAAGGGTTTTAGAACTATAGCACTTAAATAATGTGTTAAAATTCTGCACTATGTGCAGAATTATATAACATTATTTTTAAGGTTTACTGTCCCTTTAAGTTACCATCTTGGAAAGTTCTGTTTTTGGTTGCTATTTCTTCTGCTAGAAGAGTTTCTGAATTATCTGCTTTGCAGTGTACTTCTCCCTATCTGGTATTCCATACAGATAAGGTAGTTTTACGTACCAAGCCTGGTTTTCTTCCAAAGGTGGTTTCCAACAGGAATATTAACCAGGAAATAGTTGTTCCTTCTCTGTGTCCGAATCCAGTTTTGAAGAAGGAACGTTTGTTACACAACCTAGATGTATCACCATAGAACAAGCCACTGAGCTGTTGTTCGTTCCTGGTAGAGCGCTTCTCTCTTTGTATACAACCTAGATGTGGTCCGTGCTTTAAAATTCTATTTAGAAGCAACAAAGGATTTCAGACAGACATCATCCTTGTTTGTCGTTTATTCTGGTAAGAGGAGAGGGCAGAAAGCTGCTGCTACCTCTCTTTCCTTTTGGCTGAAAAGCATCATCAAATTGGCTTATGAGACTGCCGGACGGCAGCCTCCTGAACGAATTACAGCTTACTCTACTAGAGCTGTGGCTTCCACATGGGCCTTCAAGAACGAGGCTTCTGTTGATCAGATCTGTAAGGCAGCGACTTGGTCTTCTCTGCATACTTTTGCCAAATTTTACAAATTCGATACTTATGCTTCTTCGGAGGCTGTTTTTTGGGAGAAAGGTTTTGCAAGCCGTGGTGCCTTCCGTTTAGGTAACCTGACTTGTTCCCTCCCTTCATCTGTGTTCTAAAGCTTTGGTATTGGTTCCCACAAGTAAGGATGAAGCCGTGGACCGGACACACCAATGTAGGAGAAAACAGAATTTATGTTTACCTGATAAATTTCTTTCTCCTACGGTGTGTCCGGTCCACGGCCCGCCCTGGCTTTTAGTCAGGTTTAAAAATTTTATTTCTGTTCACTACAGTCACCACGGCACCCTATGGTTTCTCCTTTTTCACCTAACCGTCGGTCGAATGACTGGGGGGCGGAGCCAGAGAGGGAGCTACATGGACAGCTTTTGCTGTGCTCTCTTTGCCATTTCCTGTTGGGGAAGAGAATATCCCACAAGTAAGGATGAAGCCGTGGACCGGACACACCGTAGGAGAAAGAAATTTATCAGGTAAACATAAATTCTGTTTTCTTCCTAAGGTTGTTTCTGATTGGAACATTAATCAGGAGATTGTTGTTCCTTCTTTGTGTCCTAATTCTTTTTCTAAGAAAGAGCGACTTCTGCACAATTTGGACGTGGTCCATGCTTTAAAGTTTTACCTGCAGGCGACTAAGGACTTTCGTCAGTCTTCTTCTTTGTTTGTGATTTTCTCAGGAAAACGTAAGGGACAGAAGGCTACGGCTACTTCTCTTTCTTTTAGGCTGAAGAGCATCATACGTTTTGCATAAGAGGCCGCTGGACAGCAGCCTCCAGAGAGTTACGGCTCATTCCAAGAGGGCTGTTGACTCCTTATGGAAATTCAAAAATGAGGCTTCAGTGGAACAGATTTGCAAGGCTGCAACTTGGTCCTCTCTTCACACTTTTCAAAGTTCTATAAATTTGACTTTTCCTCGGCTGAGGCCGCTTTTGGGAGAAGGGTTCTTCAAGCAGTGGTGCCTTCCATTTAGGCTCCCTGTCTTGTCCCTCCCGTATCATCTGTGTACTCTAGCTTCGGTATTAAATCCCATTAGTAATTAAGATGATCCGTGGACTCATCGTGTCATAAAAAAGAAAAAAAAAATATTCTTACCTGATGAATTTATTTATTTTTTGACACAATGAGTCCACGGCCCGCCCTGTGTTGTTAGACAGGTTGTGGGTTATTGAAAGCTTCAGACACCTCTGCACCTTGGCTTTTCCTTTCTCTTCCTAGCTTCGGTCGAATGACTGGAGTGGGAGGGAAGGGAGGAGCTATTTAACAGCTCTGCTGTGGTGCTCTTTGCCTCCTCCTGCTGACCAGGAGGTGAATATCCCATTTGTAATTAAAATGATCCGTGGACTCATCGTGTCAAAAAAGAAAAATTTATCAGGTAAGCATACATTTTCTTTTCTTTTTTATGACACGATGAGTCCACGGATCATCTTAATTACTAATAGGATTTAATACCCAAGCAAGAGTGCACAGAAGATACGGGAGGGACAAGACAGGGAACCTAAGCGGAAGGCACCACTGCTTGAGTTTCTGTTGCTCGGCTTTTTCTCCTTCACTTCCTGTGTTCCGGAAGGGAGATAGCCTCGTTGCAGTTTAGCAGTGTTGCGGTTACAGGACTGCATTTTACAGCACATAGAAGTTGAGTCCAGATTATCTAGCAGAATATTCACTCCGGTGTCAGGCAGGTATGCACCTCAGCTAAGCTGAGGTGTAGAGATTGTCCGGAGTGTTTTTGTGACAGTTTATTGATTTTCTTGCAGAAAAATAAAGCAGTTTCGTTTTAAAATTTAAACAGACATTTTTTTTGTGTGGTATATCAGTTTATTTAATTCTAATCTGTTCATTTGTGAATAAAGATGGACCAAGAGGCCCTGCAAAATGTTACATGTTCTTTATTTTTTGATGCTAACGTAAAGAATCAGTGAGTAAGGTTTCTGACAGTCGTGGCTATTTCAAATGTTCCCTCCCAGAAATCTGAGGAGGAAGCTACTTCGTTAGCATCTGAGGATGAAATCTCAGACTCAGTGCAATTCCTTCCTCTGATAATGAAGTTGTATCCTTCAGGTTTAAGCTGGAACACCTCGGTTTGTTACTTAAGGAGGTTTTAGCTACCTTGGACGACTCTGACACTACTGTCGTAGTCAATCCTAAGAAGTCTAGTAAACTTAACAAGTATTTTGATGTACCTTCCCTGATGGAGGTTTTTCCTGCACCAGATTGGGCTACAGAGAGTATTGCTAGGGAATAGGAGAGACCATGTATCCCTTTTTTTCTCCATCCCCTATTTTTAAAGGACCAGTCAACACTGTAGATTTGCATAATCAACAAATGCATGCTAAGAAGACAATGCAATAGCACTTAGTCAGAACTTCAAATGAGTAGTATATTTTTGTTAAATAAATTGCAAAGTTGTGTCTATTTCTACTCCCCATGTATCATGTGACAGCCATTAGCCAATCACAAATGCATATATGTATATGCTTTGAATTCTTGCACATGCTTAGTAGGAGTTGGTGACTCAAAAAGTGTAAATATTAAGACTGTGCACATTTTGTTAATGGAAGTAAATTGGAAAGTTGTTTAAAACTGCATGCTGTATCTGAATCATAAAGTTTAATTTTGACTTGAGTGTCCCTTTAAGAAGATGCTTCCTATTACAGACTCTATCACGGAATCTTGGCAGACGGTCCCCAAGGTGGAAGGGGCAATTTCCACTTTAGCTAAGAGAACCACTATTCCCATATTACTTTATTACGGATGCTTCCCTACAGGTTATCAAGCTGGGAGCAAAAATTTCTGGGTTTGCCGTGCTGGCCCGCAGAGCCTTACGGTTAAAATCCTGGTCTGCGGATGTGTCGTCTAAGCTTTTGGCGATTCCTTACAAGGGTAAGACCTTGTTTGGGCCGGGATTGGCGGAAATTATTTCTGACATTATGGGAGGAAAGGGTAATTTCCTCCCTCAGGATAAGAGGAATTAGCAGAAGGGACGTCAGAGTAATTTTCGTTCCTTTCGAAACTTCAAGTGTAAGCCTTCCTCTCCCTTTACCAAGCAGGGACAGTCCAAGCCTTCCTGGAGGTCCAACCAGTCTTGGAACAAGGGAAAGCAATCTAAGAAGCCAACTAATGACTCAAAGTCTGCATGAAGGGTCTGCTCCCGATCCGGGACCGGATCTTGTGGGGGGCAGACTTTCTCTCTTCCCTCAGGCTTGGGTTTGGGATGTTCAGGATCCCTGGGCGGTGGACATCGAGTCCCAGGGATACAAACTAGAGTTCAAGACCTTAGCTCCCAGAGGCAAGATTATCTGTAGACCAGATAAAGAGAGGCGTTCTTACACTGTATTCGGGACCTTTCCGACCTGGGAGTAATAGTTCCTGTTCCAATGCAGGAACAGGGTCTGGGATTTTACTCCAATCTGTTCATGGTTCCCTTAAAAGAGGGAACTTTCAGACCAATTTTAGATCTCAAAAGTCTAAACAAATTCCTCAGAGTGTACTGTCCTTCAAGATGGAAACTATTGGTTCCATTCTTCCCTTGGTTCAAGAGGGTCAATTTATGACAACAGTAGATTTAAAGTACGCATACCTGCATGTTCCCATCCACAGGGATCATCACAAGTTTCTGAGGTTCGCATTTCTAGACAAACACTTCCAGTTTGTGGCTCTTCCATTCGGCCTTGCCACAGCTCCCAGGATTTTTCAAAAGCCCTGTGATCCCTGTTGGCGGTGCTCAGGTTGCGGTGCATTGCAGTGGCGCCTTATTCTGGTTCAGGCGCCATCCTTTTAACAAGCAAAGTCCCACACGGAGATGTTATCCTTCCTGCGCTCTCACGGATGAAAGGTGAATTTGGGAAAGAGTTCCTTAATTCCAGCTACAAGGGTAGTGTTCTTGGGAACCATAATAGATTCCCTATCAATGAAAATATTTTTGACAGAGGTCAGAAAATCAAAGATTTTCAACTCTTGTCTGGCGCTTCAGTCCTCTCATCGGCCGTCAGTGGCTCAATGCATGGAGGTGATAGGTCTGATGGTAGCTGCCATGGACATCATTCCGTTTGCCCGTTTCCACCTCAGACTTCTGCAGTTATGCATGCTCAGGCAGTGGAACAGGGATTATGCCGATCTGTCTCCGCGATTACAGCTGGATCAGGTGACAAGAGATTGATTATCTTCTTTGGTGGTTGTCTCAGGATCATCTCTCCCAGGGAACCTGCTTCTGCCAGCCTGATGATACTTTTGCCTCGGCTGAGGCTTCTTTTGGGAGAAAGGTTCTTCAAGCAGTGGTTCCTTCTGTTTAGGTTCCCTGTCTTGTTCCCCCTTATCTGTGTCCTCTAGCTTGGGTATTGATTCCCAATAGTAATTGGAGATGATCCGTGGACTCACTGTGTCATTATGAAGAAAACGAAATTTAGGCTTACCTGATTTATTTATTTTTTGACACGGTGAGTCCACGGCCCGCCTTGTTTTCTTTAGACAGATTTTTGTGTTGTAAACCTCAGGCACCTCTGCACCTTGTGTTACTTCCTTTCTCTCTCTTTCCTTCGGTCGAATGACTGACGTTGGAGGGAAGGGATGTGGCTTTCCTGTGGTGCCTCCTCCTGCTGGCCAGGAGTGATATTCCCAATAGTAATTAGAGATGATCCATGGACTCACCGAGTCAAGAAATAAATACATTTATCAGGCAAGCATAAATTTCGGTATTTTTTTTTTTTTATTCCTTATAAGTGATTTTTGTCAAAGTCCTTCAGGCCTCGGTATCCGGCATATGGGAACTGATTTATGTTGTTCCACCCTTTCCTTATTGTGGACTATCAGCTTGGGTAGTAAATCCCACATGTCAGGGTTTCCCTATTGGACTATCATCATACGAAAGAAAACAAAATTTATGCTTACCTGATGAGTTATTTTCTTTCAGAATGATGATAGTCCATAGGCCCCGCCCTCTTATATTTTTGAGCGACAGTACTAATTTGCATCTCTGTAGACCCTGCTTTTGTCCTTACTACCTATTTCCTTTTCTCTGCTCTGCTCCGAGGAGAGGTGGGAGGGATTCAAGCTCTTGTGTGGCTTCTTAGCCTCCTCCTAATGGTTGGAATTATATCCCACATGTCAATGTTTCCCTATGGACTATCATCATCCCGAAAGAAAATAATCAGGTTAGCATAAATTTTGTTTTTTAAGCATTATAGATACAATTGTGATGGGTCAGGTAACGTGTATACGAAAAGCTTATTTAGAAAAGTTGGTTCTGTATTGTTTTTTGGTTTTCTTACTAAATTGTACTGGTTAGATAAAGAAATAATTTTTTTCTCTTATGCAGGTGGTGTCTATTATCCGCCTCAATCAAATAGAGTTATGAGGCCTCCTCCACCTTCTGCACCTGAAAGCTCTGCAACGTACCTTGATCACTATGCCTCATACTTGCCAGATAGGGTTGTCAATACGCAGTATGGCACACCTGCTCAGCAGTACCCTGCCATGAACCCACATGTTTACCCCCATCAATATGACAGCCGCCGGGCTTACACTTCTACCGCTCAGTCTTACCAACGAGAGGAAATGGTGCGTGGCAGCCCTGTGCCACTGGAGATGCCACCTCCTGCTGTGTCACCCTACATGCCTGAAGCCAGAGACAGATACCAGCAAGTGGAAGGCTACTATCCTGTTGGGCCACATCCAGGACAGATAAGAGCTTCATATCACAGGGTATGTTGATTATGAGATTAGAGTGTTAATAGATTTTAAACCAATGTCACATTAGATTCATTTTTATATTGAGGCTTAATAAGTCATTTTGCTAATGAAATAGAAGGGACGAGTATGTAACATCTCAGTGGTGGCGTCTCTTATTCTGCATGTATCCCTTAATGCATATACAACTACTTAGAGTAAGGTAAGGTTTGACCCCTCTCAGCTGAGCAAACACTGCACAGCAAGGGTCTAGCCATGACTATGTTGGGACCACCTTCTAGACCGCAGATGAGTCTTAACAACAAGGGCTTCTTTGTATAGCTGAGAGAATGATTTCCACTGTGGATTTTTAGAGTGGTTTCTTTTACAAGATACGATGAGTCCACAAATTTCATCCTTGTGGGATATCGCCTCCTGGTCAGCAGGAGGAGGCAAAGAGCACCACAGCAGAGCAGTATATATAGCTCCTCCCTTCCCTCCTACTCTAGTCATTCTCTTTGCCTGTGTTAGTGATAGGAAGAGGTAAAGTGAGGTGTTAGTTTAGATTCTTCAATCAAGAGTTTATTATTTTTAAAATGGTGGCAAAGTGTGCTATTTTACTATAGGGTGTAGCCGTAATCCTTGTCAGCCTCTAGAGTAGAGCTACAGGTGACTTTAAGGCAATGGGAACTAGTGGGGTTTTAGCCTCACTGCGCCTCCCATACTTGTGCTGTCCTTCTGGAATATGGTCTTAGCATATAGTAACTAAGGCCCTGCTGTTTCCACAGGATTGCTGGAGGGAGAAGACCTCTTGACACTGTGGGACGTCTTAATGCTGTTATGCAGCATTGAGGTAAGTGCAGTCTTTCTTTTTCTGGGGATAAAAGCTCTCAGACATGGCTGTACACTTATATTTTGCTGGACAGATGATGGACTCTCACAGGATTCCTTGTCCATAGCCTGTGGGTTCTCTTAGGCTTAAGTAGCACCCACTACAATGTTTATTCTCCCTTAAGCCACGTGTTTAAGATAACACGTTTATTGGGCTTCTGTAAGTGTTTGTATGGCGAAGGGGTTATTTGGCTGACGCTGGGGATGTTTTTGAGTCTCTTTATTACCGGAACTTTCCGGTTTACGTTTCAGACATTGTTTATGTGTTTCCTATTACGGCGCTGTCACGACCACATGGGCTTTATTGCAATTCTGGCCCGGTCTGACAATATGGCCGTATCAATACTTGCTATGGGCTTTAATCACGCCCACGATAGGCGGGACTTCCTTGGCGCGCTGGGGCTGTAGTTTTTGCCGCGCGGCTCTCATTTCCGGAAGTCCCGGTGTCTTACATGGTATTAGTGACATGCTGCAACTGCATGGGTTAGAAGCAAGCGGTTTGCAGCGTCGTAGTGTTGATCCGGAGCTTACTTTAATGGCGGACTGACTGTTGATCGATTGAGGGGGCAGGTAGGCGCCTCAGCAGAGCTGCTGAGGCGAGGTGCCGGTGTCTGACATTTTCACTGTTATTGTAGTTTGCCATAGCTAACTTATTCCATATCTTCTGGAGTCATTATTTGGGCAGTTTTTAAAGCTTGTAATAAAATATAAAAAAGAAATATTAAAAAGAAAAAAAAAAGAGCTTTTTATTTTTGTTTTATAGAGACAAGTTGGTGCTTCTGTTTTTCTGTTACAAAATGGATTCAGATGTAATTCAAGCTGTCCCATGTGCTATGTGTTTGCATGCCCCTGTGGAACCTCCTGTTCCTTTTTGCCCTTCCTGTGTTCAGAGTGCTTTACATTATAAAGACCAAATTTTTTATGATACATCATTGCCTAAAGTGGATGCTTCTCAAGAGTCTACAGATGAGATGCAGAGTATGCCGCGGCTTTCTCCCCAAGCGTCACAGCCTTTAACTCCCGCTCAAGCGGTGCCAGGTATTTTGCCAGTTTCTGCCGCATTTACTTTAAAGGACATTGCTGCAGTGATGTCTTCTACCCTTTCTGAGGCGTTATCTAATTTTCCAAATATATCGCACGGCAAGCGTTCAAGAAGAGACCATTGTGTGGTCAATTCAGCCTCTGATTCTCTCATGGCGATTGAGGATATCCCCGCCCCCAGTGAATGGGAGGGCACGGGGTCCTGTCTGAAGGTGAAATCTCTGATTCTGGGAGCGCCTTGCCTATGACTGACTCTGAGGTCTCTTTCAGATTTAAGCTTGAACACCTTTGCCTATTGCTAAGGGAGGTGTTGGTTACTCTGGATGATTGTGACTCAATAGTGGTCCCTACAGAAAAATTGAGTAAATTGGATAAATATTTGGAAGTTCCTTCTTACTCGGATGTTTTTCCAGTTCCTAAGAGAACTTCAGAGATACTTGCTAAAGAATGGGAGAGGCCTGGGATTCGTGGCAGACCTTTACCAAGGTTGAGGGAGCCATATCTACCCTGGCCAAACGGACTACTATCCCTATTGAGGATAGTTGTGACTTTAAGGACCCCATGGATAAGAAGTTAGAGGGTCTCCTTAAAAAGATGTATGTACACCAGGGATTCCTTTTGCAACCAGCGGCCTGTATTGTTACAGTTACCACTGCAGCCGCTTATTGGTTTGATGCCCTGGAAGAGTCTCTTAAGTGGAGACTCCTGGAAGAGATACAGGATCGGATTAAAGCTTTTAAGTTAGCTTATTTGTTTATTATTGTTTATTATGGACGCTTCCCTGCAGATCACTAAATAGGCGGCTAAGAGTTCAGGCTTTGCCATCTTAGCGCCCAGGGCTTTATGGTTGAAGTCTTGGTCTGCGGATGTGTCATCCAAGTCTAAGCTTTTGGCTATTCCTTACAAGAGGAAGACCCTGTTCGGGCCTGACTTGAAGGAAATTATTTCTGACATCACGGGAGGCAAGGATCATCTCCTCCCTCAGGATAAAAAGTCCAAACAGAGAGGGCGACAGAGTAATTTTCGTTCCTTTTGAAATTTCAAAGGAGTTTCCTCTTCCGCTAAACAGGAAGGGAATTATTCACAAACCAAATCCACTTGGAGACCCAACCAGTCTTTGAACAAAGGTAAACAATCCAAAAAAACAGCTGCTGCTACCAAGTCAGCATGAAGGGTCGGCCCCTGTTACAAACTGCTATTTGTAACTGGCCCTTTAAATGGAAAATTGCCCTGCTTCCCTGGATTGTGGAGAAGCCTATTTGCCAGCCTCCTTCCTCATGACTATGGCCCCTGGAAGATTGTGCCCCTGAAAACGTATTAACTTTTATTGGGTGTGTATGGCCCTTTAAGAACCGCCTGGGGACATATTGTGACTTTGGTGAACAATGCCCCTTTAAGACTATGTCCCCAGACCTGTAAAATAACTTGTCCCTGGCTTTCTCCCACTTGGTTCAGTAAATAGGGCTTACTGAACCAAGTACCACACAGGCAGAGTGTTCCACAGAAAGGGAGCACTGTTATAAAAGCATTAGTTTTCATTGTGTGCCATTAAGTGCTATGTGACAGACCCTTCGGTCAGAACTAAAGAGTTAACTTTGTTCAGCTTCAAGAAGCTAGTTTCTAAATACAAGTTTGCTGGCATCAGCTCTAATTAAGTTTAGTGATAAACATTCCCATTGTCTAATCACCTCCAGAGTCAGCCTGCTAGTGATAAGATGGACTGCATTGTTTTCTTGTGTGTAACTTATCTGCTGAAGTAATGTAATTCTACTATGGCCTGTCAAAGGGCGTTGTCTCTCTATCTAAATGTATCAAATGTGTGATTGGGGATTTTATGCCTCCCCCTGAGAGTGTCCTTTTTTTGCATGTAACCTCAATAAAAAGCAGGCTGTGTGTTCCAGCACATCAGACCTTTTTCTGACCCTCTAACTTGCAGCCTTGACTCATGTTTGTAGGGGACAGCTATAATCATTACAGGGATTGCTATGCTCTTCATACTCCCTTAGCTACTGAGCTCTTGTAAGAGCTCTTGTTCCTGATCCTGCTTCGCTCTACAGAAGGAAGAGGTTCACCTACTGGAGCCTGGTCGTAGGTCCAGGGCGCAGAGCAGACGGCGAGATACCAGCCCAGCAGCGGTGGTTCGTAGAGTCTGCGTTACTTATGGTGGCTACGCAGTAGTTATAGTGTCCACGGTGCTGCTGCTCCTTTGGTGAGCGCTAGGAGCATCCTTTTCTACGGTCCAACTTCCAGCCAGCCTGGAGGCAACCGTAACAGCCCCCGATCCGGGACCGGGTGGAAAGTGAATCTAGACAAGAGTTCATTAGTTCCACAGACCAGGGTTCCTTTCTTGGGAACTCTAATCGACTCTCTGTCCATGAAGATCTTTTTGACGGACGTCATAAAGTTAAAGATTCTGAATACCTACCGAACCCTTCAGTCCTATCCTCGGCCGTCAGTTGCTCAGGGCATGGAGGCAATTGGATTGATGGTAGCGGCAATGGACATCATTCCGTTTGCTCGTTTTCAACTCAGACCTCTACAACTGAGCATGCTCAGACAATGGAATGGAGATTATGCAAATTTTTCTCCTCAGATAGATCTGGATCAGGAGACAAGGGACTCTCTTCTATGGTGGTTGTCGCCGGATCATCTGTCCCAAGGGACATGCTTCCACAGACCCTCTTGGGTGATAGTAACAATGGACGCCAGCCTGATAGGATGGGGAGCAGTCTGGAACTCCCCAAGGGCTCAGGGTGTGTGGACTCGATCGGAGTCTCTGCTTCCAATCAACATCCTGGAGTTGAGAGCAGTATTCAATGTGCTTCAGGCTTGGCCTCAGTTGGCTTTGGCAAAATTCATCAGATTCCAGTCGGACAACATCACGACTGAAGCTTTCATCAATCATCAGGGAGGAACAAGGAGTTCCTTAGCGATGACAGAAGTAGCCAGGATAATTCAGTGGGCGGAGGCTCACTCCTGTTGTCTGTCAGCAATCTACATCCCAGGAGAGGAAAACTGGGAAGTGGATTTTCTGAGCCGACAGACTTTTCATCCGTGGGAATGGGAACTCCATCCGGAGGTATTTGCCAACCTGATTCTCAAGTGGGGCAGGCCGGAGTTGGATCTTATGGCATCTCATCAGAATGTCAAGCTTCCGAGATATGGGTCCAGATCCAGGGATCCCCAGGCCGAACTGATAGATGCCTTGGCAGTGCCTTGGTCGTTCAACCTAGCTTATGTGTTCCCTCCGTTTGCTCTCCTTCCTCGGGTGATTGCTCGAATCAAACAGGAGACGGCTTCGGTGATCCTCATGGCTCCTGCGTGGCTTCGCAGGATTTGGTAAGCCGATCTGGTGAACATGTCATCTCAGCCACTGTAGAAGCTTCCATTGAGGAAAGACCTTCTCATTCAGGGACCCTTCCATCATCCGAATCTAGTTTCTTTGCAGCTAACTGCTTGGAGATTGAACGCTTGATCTTATCTAAGCGAGGATTCTCTGATTCGGTCATTGATACTTTGATTCAGGCGTGTAAGCCTGTTACTAGAAAGATTTATCATAAGATATGGCGTAAATATCTTTATTGGTGCGAATCCAAGGACTACTCTTGGAGTAGGGTTCGGATTCCCAGGATTTTATCTTTTCTCCAAGAAGGATTGGAGAAAGGCTTGTCAGCAAGTTCCTTAAAGGGACAGATTTCTGCTTTGTCTATTTTACTACACAAGCGTCTGGCAGATGTTCAATCTTTTTGTCAGGCTCTGACTAGAATCAGGCCTGTGTTTAGACCAATTGCTCCTCCTTGGAGTTTGAATTTAGTTCTTAATGTTCTTCAAGGGGTTCCGTTTGAACCTATGCATTCCATAGATATTAAATTGTTATCTTGGAAAGTTTTATTTTTGGTTGCGATTTCCTCTGCTCGCAGAGTTTCTGAGCTTTTGGCATTGCAATGTGATTCTTATCTTATTTTTCATGCCAATAAGGTGGTGTTATGTACCAAACCTGGTTTTCTTCCTAAAGTTGTTTCTAATAAAAATATTAATCAGGAAATTGTTGTTCCTTCCCTGTGTCCTAATCCTTCTTCAAAGAAGAAGTGTCTGTTACATTATTTGGACGTGGTGCGTGCCTTGAAGTTCTACTTGCAGGCGGCTAAGGATTTTCGTCAATCGTCTTCCTTGTTTGTCATTTTTCGGGGAAACGTAGGAGTCAGAAAGCTACGGCTTCCTCTCTTTCCTTATGGCTGAAGAGTGTCATCTGTTTTGCATATGAGACTGCTGGACGGCAGCCTCCTGAAAGAATTACGGCTCATTCCACTAGGGCTGTGGCTTCCTCGTGGGCATTTAAAAATGATGCTTCTGTTGAACAGATTTGCAAAGCTGCAACTTGGTCGTCTCTTCACACTTTTTCAAAATTTTACAAATTCGATACTTTTGCCTCAGTTGAGGCTGGTTTTGGGAGGAAAGTTCATCAAGCAGTGGTGCCTTCCGTTTAGGTTCCCTGTCTTGTCCCTCTCGTTTCATCCGTGTACTATAGCTTTGGTATTGTATCCCACAAGTAAGGATGAAATCCGTGGACTCATCGTATCTTGTAAAAGAAAATTAAATTTATTCTTACCTTATAAATTTGTTTCTTTTATGATACGGTGAGTTCACGGCCCACCCTGTTTTTCTGAGACAGGTCTTTAATTTTGTTAAACTTCAGTCACCTCTGCACCTTGGCTTTTCCTTTCTCTTCCTAACTTCGGTCGAATGACTGGAGTGGGAGGGAAGGGAGGAGCTATATATACAGCTCTGCTGTGGTGCTCTTTGCCTCCTTCTGCTGACCAGGAGGCGATATCCCACAAGTAAGGATGAAATCCGTGGACTCATCGTATCGTAAAAGAAACAAATTTATCAGGTAAGAATACATTTCATTTTCCTTTCAGATGCTTACCAATTGCTTGCTTATCCCTATCGATGCAGTGTGATTTTGCAGGAATTGGCAAGATAGCCAGCAATCTACAGAACCTCAACTGTTTGCTTTGTTCTGTGCTTATCAAGATAATTCAGTCCTGCTTCCAAATACACTTTGGAAATCAAATTGTTTCTTTTTGTGGCAATAATGGATCTCTATGCCGCCAGTATCCCTGTTGCAGGTTTTTTTAATCCTTTCGCTAATTTCCTCCCTGAATCAATGTTGGCATTCCTTTAAATCTCTGTACAGTGTTTATATTGGGGTTTTACCATGTACTTTGCCATGGCTTCTGCCATTGTGATATCAGTTTGGTACCTTTTTTGTTTAGTCCTACATTATGTGCCTTTATATTATACACAACAGTGTAATTGCAAATACATTTCTTAGAATTAGTTTCTAATTCTTTCATTCCTTTATTTTTTTCTTGTCCCTACTGCAGTCAAGTGCATTTTAGTATTTAGTTGCCTTTAGAATGTGACTGGGTTTTGTTGTTTGCCTTTAAATATGACTCACTTCTGCTACTGTGTTTTTACGGTAGCCTTCTCATAATGAGCTTGATGTTGTATTGTGTTGCTGCCAGGCAAATCGATTTAAATCAACATTTAAATCACTAGTTAGATTCGATTTTAACCATGGTTTTCTACTAAATGTTTCATTTTTAGAATAGCCTTTTAGATTTTTCCAGTTTTATCAGAAGATTAAAAACGGGGGCCCTTTAACTAAACTTTACAATGACGCTTTGTTTTTAAAATATTTACCTTTGCATTATGGTAAACATACTGCCAATCCTCTGCCCGCATCTCCTACTGTATTTAGCACTATTTATTGCCAATGGCATGGAGAGTCCTCGATTTCATTCCAATCATTAGTGGGAATTCAACTCCTGGCCAGCAGGAGGAGGCAAAGAACACCCCAGCAGTGCTGTTGTCACCCCATTACCCATAATCCCCAGTCATTCTTTGCCTTTATCATCGGGAGGATGTGCAAAGATGATTTCTGAAGATATTTGCTCCTTTTATGGGTACTTTTCCCTGCAAGCAAGGATTTGGGGCTATGCTGTGTCCATGTAATTCTCTTTAGTAAGAGTGATGGTTGCTTTTAGCTGTTAGAAGGCGGCGA
Source organism: Bombina bombina (assembly GCF_027579735.1). Classification (NCBI taxonomy): domain Eukaryota; kingdom Metazoa; phylum Chordata; class Amphibia; order Anura; family Bombinatoridae; genus Bombina; species Bombina bombina. Next base: position 100,393,707 of record NC_069508.1, read on the forward strand.
GGTGGTCCTTGCTCAATTTCTAACATCAATGCTACCCCTTTTATTGAAAACCAGGGTTGGTTACTCTGTTTTCCATCTAAAGGGGAGGAGAGTCCAAGGCTTCATTCATTACTTAGGGAATTAAGAACCTGGCCACTAGCAGGAGGCAAAGACACCCCAGCCAAAGGCTTAAATACCTCCCCCACTCCCCTCAAACCCCAGTCATTCTTTGCCTTTCGTCACAGGAGGTTGGCAGAGAAGTGTCAGAATATTCGGAGTAGTCTCTTATGGAGGGTAGTACTCTTTGGAATGAGACTGGAGTTTTAAGTCGTCCTGTCAGCCTCTCAGTGAGAGCATGGGTGAAAGTTAGAGTCCGGAGATGCAGGGAGAGTCTTTCTGCGAAACCATCCCGACTCATGTTAACAGCTCCATAAGCAATCAGCGATGACGAGTTTCGCTGCCTGCTTTCTTCTCTCAAGTCCATGTCAGGAGCGATGCTACTACCCTGTCACACTTGAAGGGCCGTGTTCCTGTTACATGGCATAGATTCTGGTAAGATTGTTTAATTTTTATTGTACTATAATGATAATGCAAGAAGACAGGGTCACAGTGTGATACCTATTATCTTTATAGAATCAAGGGTTATTATTCCTGGTATGGGGATTATTGAACAGGTGGGGTTATACATAATTTCTTCTGTTAAGTGTGATCAGTCCACGGGTCATCATTACTTCTGGGATATTACTCCTCCCCAACAGGAAGTGCAAGAGGATTCACCCAGCAGAGCTGCATATAGCTCCTCCCCTCTACGTCACTCCCAGTCATTCTCTTGCACCCAACGACTAGATAGGATGTGTGAGAGGACTATGGTGATTATACTTAGTTTTATATCTTCAATCAAAAGTTTGTTATTTTAAAATAGCACCGGAGTGTGTTATTACCTCTCTGGCAGAGTTTGAAGAAGAATCTACCAGAGTTTTGCTATGATTTTAGCCGGAGTAGTTAAGATCATATTGCTGTTCTCGGCCATCTGAGGAGTGAGGTAAACTTCAGATCAGGGGACAGCGGGCAGATGAATCTGCATAGAGGTATGTAGCAGTTTTTATTTTCTGACAATGGAATTGATGAGAAAATCCTGCCATACCGATATAATGTCATGTATGTATACTTTACACTTCAGTATTCTGGGGAATGGTACTTCACTAGAATTACACTGTAAGAAATACATAAAGCTGTTTAATAACTAGAGATTATGTTTAACGTTTTTGCTGGAATGTAAAATCGTTTTCATTTACTGAGGTACTGAGTGAATAAATGTTTGGGCACTATTTTTCCACTTGGCAGTTGCTTAATCTGTTTTTCTGACAGTTTCTGTTCTCCCTCACTGCTGTGTGTGAGGGGGAGGGGCCGTTTTTTGGCGCTTTTTCTATGCATCAAATATTTCAGTCAGCAACTCATTGTATTCCCTGCATGATCCGGTTCATCTCTACAGAGCTCAGGGGTCTTCAAACTTATTTTGAGGGAGGTAATTTCTCTCAGCAGAGCTGTGAGAATTATAGTTTGACTGAGATAAAAAATGTTTATTCTGTAATTTGTTTCCTGCTTTCAGAATTTGTTATCTTTGCTAATGGGATTAAACCTTTGCTAAAGTTGTGTTGTTTACAAGGATTGAGGCTATAACTGTTTCAATTTATTAATTTTCAACTGTCATAGATCTTCTGTGCTTCTTAAAGGCACAGTACATTTTAATATTATTCTAATTGAATTGTATTTCCAAGTTGCAAGTTTATTTGCTAGTGTGTTAAACATGTCTGATTCAGAGGATGATACCTGTGTCATTTGTTGCAATGCCAAAGTGGAGCCCAATAGAAATTTATGTACTAACTGTATTGATGCTACTTTAAATAAAAGTCAATCTGTACAAATTGAACAAATTTCACCAAACAACGAGGGGAGAGTTATGCCGACTAACTCGCCTCACGTGTCAGTACCTACATCTCCCGCTCAGAGGGAGGTGCGTGATATTGTAGCGCCGAGTACATCTGGGCGGCCATTACAAATCACATTACAGGATATGGCTACTGTTATGACTGAGGTTTTGGCTAAATTACCAGAACTAAGAGGTAAGCGTGATCACTCTGGGGTGAGAACAGAGTGCGCTGATAATATTAGGGCCATGTCAGACACTGCGTCACAGATGGCAGAACATGAGGACGGAGAACTTCATTCTGTGGGTGACGGTTCTGATCCAAACAGACTGGATTCAGATATTTCAAATTTTAAATTTAAACTGGAAAACCTCCGTGTATTACTAGGGGAGGTGTTAGCGGCTCTGAATGATTGTAACACAGTTGCAATACCAGAGAAAATGTGTAGGTTGGATAAATATTTTGCGGTACCGACGAGTACTGAGGTTTTTCCTATACCTAAGAGACTTACTGAAATTGTTACTAAGGAGTGGGATAGACCCGGTGTGCCGTTCTCACCCCCTCCGATATTTAGAAAAATGTTTCCAATAGACGCCACCACAAGGGACTTATGGCAAACGGTCCCTAAGGTGGAGGGAGCAGTTTCTACCTTAGCTAAGCGTACCACTATCCCGGTGGAGGATAGCTGTGCTTTTTCAGATCCAATGGATAAAAAGTTAGAGGGTTACCTTAAGAAAATGTTTGTTCAACAAGGTTTTATATTGCAACCCCTTGCATGCATTGCGCCGATCACGGCTGCAGCGGCATTCTGGATTGAGTCTCTGGAAGAGAACATTGGTTCAGCTACTCTGGACGACATTACGGACAGGCTTAGAGTCCTTAAACTAGCTAATTCATTCATTTCGGAGGCCGTAGTACATCTTACTAAACTTACGGCGAAGAATTCAGGATTCGCCATTCAGGCACACAGGGCGCTGTGGCTAAAATCCTGGTCAGCTGATGTTACTTCTAAGTCTAAATTGCTTAATATACCTTTCAAAGGGCAGACCTTATTCGGGCCCGGGTTGAAAGAGATTATCGCTGACATTACAGGAGGTAAAGGCCATGCCCTGCCTCAGGACAAAGCCAAAGCCAAGACTAGACAGTCTAATTTTCGTTCCTTTCGTAATTTCAAAGCAGGAGCAGCATCAACTTCCTCTGCACCAAAACAGGAAGGAGCTGTTGCTCGCTACAGACAAGGCTGGAAACCTAACCAGTCCTGGAACAAGGGCAAGCAGACTAGGAAACCTGCTGCTGCCCCTAAAACGGCATGAATTGAGGGCCCCCGATCCGGGATCGGATCTAGTGGGGGGCAGACTTTCTCTCTTCGCCCAGGCTTGGGCAAGAGATGTTCAGGATCCCTGGGCGCTAGAGATAATATCTCAGGGATACCTTCTGGACTTCAAATACTCTCCTCCAAGAGAGAGATTTCATCTGTCAAGATTGTCAACAATCCAGACAAAGAAAGAGGCGTTTCTACGCTGCGTACAAGAGCTCTTGTTAATGGGAGTAATCCATCCAGTTCCACGATCGGAACAGGGACAGGGGTTTTACTCAAATCTGTTTGTGGTTCCCAAAAAAGAGGGAACTTTCAGACCAATCCTGGACTTAAAGATCCTAAACAAATTCCTAAGAGTTCCATCGTTCAAGATGGAGACTATTCGGACAATTTTACCTATGATCCAAGAGGGTCAATACATGACCACTGTAGATTTAAAGAGGCTTACCTTCACATACCGATTCACAAAGATCATTATCGGTACCTAAGGTTTGCCTTCCTAGACAGGCATTACCAGTTTGTGGCTCTTCCATTCGGATTGGCTACAGCTCCAAGAATCTTCACAAAGGTTCTGGGTGCTCTTCTGGCGGTACTAAGACCGCGGGGAATCTCGGTAGCTCCATACCTAGACGACATTCTGATACAAGCTTCAAGCTTTCAAACTGCCAAGTCTCATACAGAGTTAGTGCTGGCATTTCTAAGGTCACATGGATGGAAGGTGAACGAAAAGAAAAGTTCACTCGTTCCACTCACAAGAGTTCCCTTCCTGGGGACTCTTATAGATTCTGTAGAAATGAAGATTTACCTGACAGAGGACAGGCTAACAAGACTTCAAAGTGCTTGCCGCACCCTTCATTCCATTCAACACCCGTCAGTGGCTCAATGCATGGAGGTAATCGGCTTAATGGTAGCGGCAATGGACATAGTACCCTTTGCACGCTTACACCTCAGACCACTGCAACTGTGCATGCTAAGTCAGTGGAATGGGGATTACTCAGACTTATCCCCTTCTCTGAATCTGGATCAAGAGACCAGAAATTCTCTTCTATGGTGGCTTTCTCGGCCACATCTGTCCAGGGGGATGCCATTCAGCAGACCAGACTGGACAATTGTAACAACAGACGCCAGCCTTCTAGGTTGGGGTGCCGTCTGGAATTCTCTGAAGGCTCAGGGACAATGGAGTCAGGAGGAGAGTCTCCTGCCAATAAACATTCTGGAATTGAGAGCAGTTCTCAATGCCCTCCTGGCTTGGCCCCAGTTGACAACTCGGGGGTTCATCAGGTTTCAGTCGGACAACATAACGACTGTAGCTTACATCAACCATCAGGGAGGGACAAGAAGCTCCCTAGCTATGATGGAAGTATCAAAGATAATTTGCTGGGCAGAGTCTCACTCTTGCCACCTGTCAGCAATCCACATCCCGGGAGTGGAGAACTGGGAGGCGGATTTCTTAAGTCGTCAGACTTTTCATCCGGGGGAGTGGGAACTTCATCCGGAGGTCTTTGCCCAAATACTTCGACGTTGGGGCAAACCAGAGATAGATCTCATGGCGTCTCGACAGAACGCCAAGCTTCCTCGTTACGGGTCCAGATCCAGGGATCCAGGAGCAGTCCTGATAGATGCTCTGACAGCACCTTGGGACTTCAGGATGGCTTACGTGTTTCCACCCTTCCCGTTGCTTCCTCGATTGATTGCCAGAATCAAACAAGAGAGAGCATCAGTGATTCTAATAGCACCTGCGTGGCCACGCAGGACTTGGTATGCAGACCTGGTGGACATGTCATCCTGTCCACCTTGGTCTCTACCTCTGAAACAGGACCTTCTGATACAGGGTCCCTTCAAACATCAAAATCTAATTTCTCTGAAGCTGACTGCTTGGAAATTGAACGCTTGATTTTATCAAGACGTGGATTTTCTGAGTCAGTTATTGATACCTTAATACAGGCTAGGAAACCTGTTACCAGAAAGATTTACCATAAGATATGGCGTAAATACCTATATTGGTGTGAATCCAAAGGTTACTCTTGGAGTAAGGTTAGGATTCCTAGGATATTGTCTTTTCTACAAGAAGGTTTAGAAAAGGGTTTATCTGCTAGTTCATTAAAGGGACAGATCTCAGCTCTGTCCATTCTGTTACACAAACGTCTGTCAGAAGTTCCTGACGTCCAGGCTTTTTGTCAGGCTTTGGCCAGAATTAAGCCTGTGTTTAAAACTGTTGCTCCACCATGGAGTTTAAACCTTGTTCTTAATGTTTTACAGGGCGTTCCGTTTGAACCCCTTCATTCCATTGATATAAAGTTGTTATCTTGGAAAGTTCTATTTTTAATGGCTATTTCCTCGGCTCGAAGAGTCTCTGAATTATCAGCCTTACATTGTGATTCTCCTCATTTGATTTTTCATTCGGATAAGGTAGTCCTGCGTACTAAACCTGGGTTCTTACCTAAGGTAGTTACTAACAGGAATATCAATCAAGAGATTGTTGTTCCTTCTTTATGCCCAAATCCTTCTTCAAAGAAGGAACGTCTACTGCACAACCTGGATGTAGTCCGTGCTCTAAAATTTTACTTACAGGCAACTAAGGAATTTCGACAAACGTCTTCTCTGTTTGTCATTTACTCTGGGCAGAGGAGAGGTCAAAAAGCTTCCGCTACCTCTCTTTCTTTTTGGCTTCGTAGCATAATTCGTTTAGCTTATGAGACTGCTGGACAGCAGCCTCCTGAAAGAATTACAGCTCATTCTACTAGAGCTGTGGCTTCCACTTGGGCCTTCAAGAATGAGGCCTCTGTTGAACAGATTTGCAAGGCTGCAACTTTGTCTTCGCTTCATACTTTTTCCAAATTTTACAAATTTGACACTTTTGCTTCATCGGAGGCTATTTTTGGGAGAAAGGTTCTTCAGGCAGTGGTTCCTTCTGTATAAAGAGCCTGCCTATCCCTCCCGTCATCCGTGTACTTTTGCTTTGGTATTGGTATCCCAGAAGTAATGATGACCCGTGGACTGATCACACTTAACAGAAGAAAACATAATTTATGCTTACCTGATAAATTCCTTTCTTCTGTAGTGTGATCAGTCCACGGCCCGCCCTGTTTTTAAGGCAGGTAAATATTTTTTAATTTATACTCCAGTCACCACTTCACCCTTGGCTTTTCCTTTCTCGTTGGTCCTTGGTCGAATGACTGGGAGTGACGTAGAGGGGAGGAGCTATATGCAGCTCTGCTGGGTGAATCCTCTTGCACTTCCTGTTGGGGAGGAGTAATATCCCAGAAGTAATGATGACCCGTGGACTGATCACACTACAGAAGAAAGGAATTTATCAGGTAAGCATAAATTATGTTATTGTTTATTGTGTCATTGCTGCATTATGTGCGAGATGAGGCTCTGGCAAGGGGTGGAACTTTCAGGTTTTTTACCGGGAGTATTTGCGCGGCTGATTTGGTGCGTTTTTCTCCCTAGTGCAGGGGCGGTCCTGCGTGGCATCCCATGTGACCGGGTGTGGCATATACAACTTCCTATGCTTGATCGGTGACGCAGGAGACAAAGCGGTTTCTGTAGTCCGGGTCATATGAGGTGGGGAGTGCCCCGGCCATTAGTGATATAAAGGTGCCAATTTATTAATTTGATCTAGTCCGTAAGAAAGCGCTAGCTATAGAGGACTCTGACGCGTTAGAGGTTACTCCCTCTTTAACAAAGTCTAATACCTGTGTTTATTGTGAGGAGGCTCTGGTAGATCTGTCTGCTCAACTATGTTCCACTTGCCTTGATCGAGTTGCGACATCTAGAAAAAAGAGGATGTCTATTACTACTGAGCCGTCCACCTCTGAGGGTTCTCCGTTCCGTGCGGTACGTTCCCTGCATTCATCTCTAATTGCTCATGCAGCCCCACAGGGCCCAACCGTTACTCCTTCGGGAGAGCTTCGCTCGCCGTCAGATTTTGCGGATCAACTGCAAACGGCGGTGTGATTAATGCTTTACCACGTTCTGCAGAGCGCAAGCGTAGGGTGCTTCATGGCGGCCCAGTGGTTGTCTACGCCAATGGATATATCAGAGGCATTATCCGCTGGCGAGGACTCCTCCAAATCTTCGGAGGACGTCCCTTCTGGGTCCGAATCCATGTCATCTAGACCTCCGGCTGCGGAGGAGCCTGAGTTTCGGTTTAGGATGGAAAATTTACGCTTTTTTCTGAGATAAGTGCTTGCTACGCTGGAGGTTCCGGAGCCGAAACTACCAGAGGAACCCTTCATTCCTAAGCTTGATAAAGTATATGAGGACAGGGTCGTGCCTCAAAACTTCCCGGTTCCTGTTAAGATGGCTAATATTATTAAGAATGAATGGGAGAAATTAGGTTAATCCTTTTACCCTTCTTCTTTTAAGAAACTGTTCCCTGTTCCGGACTCTCAGCTCGAGCTGTGGGGGACTATCCCTAAGGTGGATGGTGATTGAGGATAGTTTGTCGTTTAAAGTGCCCATGGGTAAAAAGTTGGAAAACATGTTAAGGAAAATGAAGTTTGTTTTTCAACCGGCAGCGGTGGTAGCCAGCCGGAGCTCGACATATTGGTGTGAATCTGTGTGAAATGGTCGAGAAGGAGACTCCCATCAACGAGATACAGGAGAGAACTAAGGCTTTGAGATTTGCTAATTTTTATTTGTGACGCCAATATGCAGATTATTCGCCTGAATGCAAAGGTATAAGGTCTTTCTTTACTAGCCCGCAGGGCTCTGTGGCTAAAGGTGTGGTCTGCAGACATGACCTCTAAGTCTAGACTGTTGTCCCTTCCTTTTCAGGGAAAGATCCTGTTCGGTCCAGGTTTGGACTCGATTATATGGGTTAGTTTAAGATAAGCGCCAAGTTGTTATCCTTTAGCTCCCTCACAGGTAATCTTCCCTATGATTACCAATTTATAGTACAAACAAAAATCCATTATTAAAGTTTGGGAGCGCTAAAAAAGCTTAAAGGATGTTATGGAGATTAATCATTTTTATATGTGTATTTGTTTGCATAGTATCTAAAAACATATAATAAATCAAAAATACATAAAAACAGTAATATGAGCAAGATAATTATTCTTAAGTAAGATAACAGAATATGTAGAAGGAAAATTGTTGTGTGACAATATACTCCAATATGGGACGTCTCCCTTATGTTAAAAATACTTTTAATGGTTAATACCTAGCTTCTCATATATCTTAAACTTTATGCCTTATACTTTACAACATAATAACTTCTTATTTTGATAATTATCAAATGTTGTGTATACCACCTTAATCCACCTTATATAAACATCTTAAAATATAGTATCTTTAAAATGATGTTTTTGTGACCGATCGTCAAATAAAATGTTAATAAAAATGCTTAGATGTTTAAAAAGTTCTTTTTTACTTATGTTACAATAAGCAAAGTTCCAGTATAAAAGTTCATATATATTATGTAATCCGATACACTTCCGTTATTTTGTTCTTAGAGGGATATGCAGACATGTTAATTTGTAACCTTGTAACACTTCAGTCTTTTTTATGCAAGTTGTAACAAGTGTTTTTAGTGAGCTTACCGGGTCTTCTGACACCTGCTGTGTCTGGCGATTTTTTAGTTTATCTTACCAGGAAGATTTTTGTGCCTTTTTTCTTTCCAATCTTGTACGATACAAGATTTACCTGTGGGCTTGATTCTTTAGAGCCTGTTTTGGTCTGTGTGGCTCCGGTGGTTCAGTACCTTCTGTTCAGGTTATCTTTGGCTGTCAGTTCCGGCAGCAAGCTTTAGGGTCAGGTATGAACTTGCGCTACACGCTCCGGCGTGTTAACAGCTCCTCCGATATTCAGTGTACAAACGGCCGTTTGTTTTAGCTTTTTTTCTTCTTCCCCCGTACTCAAATGGTGTTTAAGATCTTGCAGGGCATATGTGAGCTGCGGTAGGTTACGTCTACGCGTTTCGCCGGTTGGCTTTATCAAGACGGATCCGAGTCTAACAGGCTGGGGAGCTGTTTGGGGTGCCAGGTTGGCACAAGGAAAATGGACCCGGGAGGAGTCTCTTCTCCCGATCAATATTCTGGAACTTCGAGCAATCTACAATGCTCTGAAGGCGTGGCCTCTTCTGGGGTCGTTCAGCTTAATCAGATTCGAGACCGACAACAGTACCTCGGTGGCTTACATCCACCATCAGGGGGAACGAGAAGCTCCCTAGCAATGAGGGAGGTGTTTTGGATTTTAGAATGGGCAGAGTCCCACAGCTGCTCGCTCTCAGCGATCCACATTCCTGGTGTGGACAACTGGGAAGCGTATCTTCTCAGCAGACAATCGTTCCATCCGGGGGAATGGTCTCTCCACCCCGAGGTGTTTGTGGAGATTTGTTCTAGATGGGGAACGCCGTAGACAGATATCATGGCATCCAGACTCAATTGCAAGCTCATGGCACCCAGGTTCTCAATTCCCACAAGTAATGAATGAAGCCGTGGACTCTCCTCCCCACCATGGAAATGAAATTATCAGGTAAGAATCATTTCTTTTTCTACAGGTCCCTGTCAGAAGTTGGAGATTCTGTCACACCTAAGAAGCTGTTCCTGCCTTGCAGCTGATGCTTCAAAGGTAAGTTCTTATCCCCTTCTAGGTGAGAAGGCCCTAGCACTTTGGGGGTTAATTCCCTCTTTTTAACATTGGAGTCTGGGGACAGTAAAATCTCTTCATGGTTGGGAGTTTTTGTTTTTGAAGGACAGCAGGTACAGGACTCTATGCTTCGGTTAAACCGTGTGTGTGAGAGCTAATTATGTGGCATAAAATAACACGGCCTTAGTCTTCAATGGGAGACAGGGATTTTTTTATTTCCTTTATTGGTAATGAATCTAAGAGTGGGTTCAATTGCTCTTCTTATTTCACTCATAGTCCCTGTACTAGCTGGTAACTTGCAGGCTTCATTATTCTGCGTCATTACTAGGCAGTTTAATGCTTAATGAAGTGCGCAGCTAGATGCCGGTAGCCATTTTTTAACACCAGTGAGGGGCCTCTGGACTAGTCTTGTGTTTACCTGTTAAACCGCTATTTGGCCGTGAATATTTAATCAGTATAGCGGCTGGGGGACATCCTGCAGTTCTTACCTTTCACTCTGGGGTTAAGCAATAGGACCTGAAACGCTGTAGATTTCCCACTACTTGCTATTTTAGAGTGGGCTTAGATTGCGGTTCAGGTGTAGGGGCTGAAGACACCACCCCAGTAATCCGGCTACTTGCCATTAATTTGGGAGGTTTTTTAGTCCGGTAGCAGTTCTCTTCTCTATTTCTGCTTATTAAAGTGTCCCCGTCATAGCCTGTGTTCCACTAGTAGGCAGAGGGCTCTTTTCGGAGCAGCACTTTAGTACAGAGTTAATATGCTCCTATGTATTTCAGTCTCAAAACCAATAAAGTCTGTAAACAGGTAGCAGTGGGGTTAATTTTCCCGCCACAGGTTTGTTTGGGCGCCTTCTCGCCGACTCCATTGTCCGATCTGGATCGCGCTATTTTTTTGAGGGGGATTTTTTCCCCTCGTATGTGTATCCTAGCCCATATTGTTTTGTGAACTACTATGTGTTTCATTTTGCATGACTGCTTTATAGCAGTTAACTTTTTGTTTGCCAGACTGTACCTGGATGATATCTTGGTTCAGGCGGCATCTTTCTTTCCTATGAAATGGAGAGTCCATGATGTCATTCCAATTACTAGTGGGATATTCAACTCCTGGCCAGCAGTGTCACTTCCCTTACCTTTAACTCCCAGTCATTCTCTTTGTCTCTGTCAATGGAGGTTGTGCAAAGTTGGTGTCTGAAGATATTTTATCCTTTTACGGGTATTTTTTTCCTATGACATGGAGAGTCCACGACGTCATTCCAATTACTATTGGGATATTCAACTCCTGGCCAGCAGGAGGAGGCGAAGAGCACCCCAGCAAAGTTAAGTATCACTTCCCTTACCCATAACCCCCAGTCATTCTCTTTGCCTCTGTCAATGGAGGATGTGCCGAGTTGGTGTCTGAAGATATTTTATCCTTTTATGAGTACTTTTCCCTGCAAGCAAGGATTGGCGTCTAGCTGTGTCCACATCAATCTCGAGTAAGAGTAGTGGTGGCTATTAGCAGTTTGAAAACGGCTAGGTTGTCTCTGCTTTTTTTTCTAACATTATTGCTACCCCTCGTCTGAAAGCCAGAGTTGGTTACTCTGTTCTTTATCTCTCTACAGGTCCCTGGCAGAGACTTACTGATTTTATTAAACCTAAGAGTCGGTGAGAAGATTGAAGGTTTCAAATTGTGAGTCCGTGTGGTAAATCCGGCTCCCATGGGCGCCAAGCCGGATTTTCCGCACGGCTATTGGCTAAGAGGTGAAACCGGCACCTCTCGGCAAAAAATTTTTTTTGTCATGGGCTGCTGTAGCAGCTAAAAACGGCGATCGGTTAAAACAAATAAATGAGCTTTCTACATGAAGTATCTTATACTTCATGAATGAAAGTCCCCTTTATTTGTTTCAAAAGTCAATACTAGCGTTTGTAAAACGCTAGGATTTACTTCACTTTAAGAAAAAGCAGCCAATGTAGCCTAGTGGCTAGCTTTGTGGCTTTGCAAATCAAAGGTTCCTTAGCTGTAGGACAAGGAATCCAAGAAGCCTTCCGCTGAGTGTAATTCAGTACGAGGATTACGCCCCTGATTCAGTTTTTCAAAACACCTCTGATGGCGCAGGAAAAGATTAAGACTGAGATCCAGGTTCAGATACAGGCACGGACGTGTCACTGTCTATATGCTTCAACATAATTGCATGCTTTTCAAAAAGACCAATAGGCAGTGGAAGTTTTCTTCCAGGTTTTCAATCTACTTTCCAGGTGGAGAGAGAATCCTTCTTAAACTTTGTCAAGGTTTTTTCTTCTCTGAGGGTGATTGTTTCAGTTCTGAGATGGAACAGAGCCAAGGTTGTTGCTCAGACCTTTTTTGGTGGGCTGTGGACTATGTATCCCAGGGTTGCAAATAGGATTAAAATCTTACCCTCCAAAGGGGCAGATTTTTTTTTATTAGATCCATCCTCCCTGGAAGTAATTGTTTCAGTTCCTCCAGGGGAACAGGGTCAAGGATTCTATTAAAATCTCTTTGAGGTTCTCCAAAATGAGGGAATTTTCCGTCCCATCCTAGACTCAAAATGACTATTCAGATTCCTCAGGGTTCCGTCCTTCAAGACTGAAACTTTTCGTTCCATTCTTCAATTGGTTCAGGAGGGCCAGTTCATGATGACCTAAGACTTGAAAGTCACATACCTTCTTGTTCTCATTCACTGGGATGATCATCGGTTTCTGAGTTGTTTTTTTTTCTGGACAAGTATTTCCAGTTTGTTGCACTTCAGTTTGGTCTAGCCTTGGCTCCCAGAATATTCCAAGGTTCTGGGGGCTCTATTGGCTGTGATCAGATCCAGGGAAATTGAAGTGATGCCTTTTTCTAGACTACATCTTGCTTCAGGCGTCATCTTTCATCTAGCATAATCTCATACAGAGATGTTGTCTTTTTTTCGTTTCCACGAGTGGAACATAAATCTGGAAGAGAGTTCTCTAGTTCCAGTCTCTAGAGTCTCCTGGAGACTCCTAGATTCCCTGTCCATGAAGATTTTCCTGACTGACGTCAGGAAATCCTAACTTCTTGCTTTTTGCTTTTCTTTCCAGTTTGATATTCGTCCATCAGTGTCTTAATGCATGGAGGTGATTGGTCTTGATGGTTGTTTACATGGACATCCTTTTGCTTGGTTCCATCTGCCACCTATGTGATTTTGCATTCTCAGTCAATAGAACAGAGACCATTCCGATTTTTCGCAGTCAATAAATATGGATCCATTATCAAGAGACTATCTCTAGTGGTGGATTTCTCAGGAACAACGGTCTCAGGGCACTTGCTTCCTGATATCTTTCTGGGTATTATGTCTTTGGACGCCAGCCTGTTAGGCTGGGGAGATGTTTGGGAGCCTGCAAGAACTAAACAAGACGTGATTATCTGGTTTGCAGAAACAAAGCTATTTCAGGACTAATTTATAGTTCTCTGAAAGCTCAGGGCCGTCGTCTCGGGAAGAGTCTTTCTTCCCTATATACATCTTGGATGAGAGTAATCTTCAATTCCTTGACAGCTTAACCTCTTTAGTCCGGTCTATCAGATTCCAGTCGAACAATATCACCTTAGTGACTTTGATCATCCACCAGGGAGAAACTGAGTTCCTTGCCCATGATGGAGGTGACTCACATTCTGCAGTGGGCGAAAGCTCACAATTGTCTCCTATCTGCTATCCACATTCCAGGAGTGGACTATTGGGAGGCAGATTTCTGAGCAGACAGACCTTTCATCCCGAGGAGTGGGCTCTCTATCCGGTAGTGTTCTCTCAGATAACCCTCAGGTGGGGGTTTCCAGAGTTGGATATGATGGCGTCCAGCCAAAACATCAAGGTTCCTAGGTTTGGTTTAAGGTTAAGATCTTTCTGATTGATGCTGTAGAGGTTCCTTGGATGTTTTCTCTGGCATATCTGTTTTTCCTCTGTTTACTCTCTTTCCACGAGTCATTGCTCGTATCAATCAGGAGAGAGCATAGTCAGTCCTAATAGCTCCTGCATGACCTCACAGGACTTGGTTTTCGGATCTAGTAAGGATATCATCTCTACCTCCTTGGAGGTTACCTCTGAGGAAAGACCTTTCTAATTCAGGGTCATTTCCTCTATCCAGACCTAGATTCTCTGAAGCTGACTGCTTGGAGATTGATCGCCTAGTTCTTTCTAGACTTGGTTTTTCTGAAGTGGTCTTTGATACTATGTTTCAGGCTCGCAAACCTGTTACTCGCAAATTTACAATAAGTTATAAGTAAATATCTTTATTGGTGCAAATTTAAGGGTTTCTCCTGGAGCCGGGTGAGGATTTCCCGTTTTTTATCTTTTCTTCAGGATGGCCTGGAGAAAGGTTTGTCAGTCAGTACTCTGAAGGGTCAGATTTCTGCATTATCTATTATTTTGCACAAACGTCTGGCAGACTTATCAGGTGTTCAAGCTTTTGTTATACGCCCTGGTCAGAATCAGGCCTGTGTTTAATCCGGTTGCTCCTCCTTGGAGCCTTAATCTAGTTTTTAACATGTTGATATACAATTGTCGTCTTGGAAGGTTTTGTTTCTCCTTGCTATTTATTCCACTCGCAGAGTTTCTGAGCTTTCAGCTCTGTAGTAAGATTCCCTGTACCTTATCTTTCATGCAGATGAGGCAGTACTTCGTACTAAATTGGGTTTCTCCATAAGGCGGTGTCACATTTAATCAATAATCGGGAAATTATTGTTCCTCCTTTTGTCCTAATCCTTCTTCTCATAAGAAACGTCTTTTGCATAACTTGGTTGTTGTGCGCGCTCTAAAATTTTACTTACAGGTTTCTAAGGATTTTCGGCAATCTTCTGCCCTGTTTGTTGTTTTCTCTGGAAAACTTAAGTGTCAGAAGGCCATTTCTACTACTCTGTCTCTCTGGTTGAGAAGTTTGATTTGTTTGGCTTTTGAGACTGCTGGACAGCAGTCTCCTGAGAGAATTACGGCTCATTCCTCTAGGGCTGTCTTCTCTCCTTGGGCTTTAAAAAATTAGGCTTCTGTGGAACAGTTTTGCAAGGCGGCAACATGGTCCTTTCTGCATACTTTTTTCCAAATTCTACTAATTTGATACTTTTACCTCGGCTGAGGCTTCTTTTGGGGAGTACTGTTCTTCAAGCGGTGGTGCCTTCTGTTTAGGTCCTGCCTATTTCTCCCTCCCTGTTCATTCCGTGTCCTCTAGCTTGGGTACTGGTTCTCGCTAGTAATTGGAATGACGTTGTGGACTTTCCATGTCATAGGAAAGAATACAAGATTTATGCTTTCCTGATAAATTTCGTTCTTTCCGGACATGGAGAGTCCACGACACCACTCTCTTTTTAATTATAATTTGGCAGTTTTTTGTTTTTTTTTTAATAAACTTCAGGGACCTTTTCACCCTTCTTCCTTTTCCTCCGGCTGAATGACTGGGGGTTATGGGTAAGGCAGTTACAGTTAACAGCTCTACTGGGGTGTTCTTTGCTTCCTCCTGCTGGCCAGGAGTTGAATTCCCACTAGTAATTGGAATGAAATCGTGAACTCTCCATGCCAGGAAAGAGAGAAATTTATCAGGTAAGCATACATTTTTGTTTTTGCAACAATTGAAGGAAGCCTGATATGCTAAATTCAGTAGGAGAGGCAGATGGAGGATCGGCGGTATGTTTACCATAACGCTATGGTAAATATTTTAAGGAAGTGGTGTCATTGTAAAGTTTAAGTAAAGTGCCCTGTTTTTAAGATTTATTTTTCGATACTGGGCAGTAATTCATTAAACTTTACAATCACTTAAATGCAACTAATTCAAATTGGTATTATTAAACTAAAGAAAAATAATAATTACCTTTTAATAATAAAGTAACACAATTGATCTATTCTACTCCAAACAATCTTCTATTCATTGATTGTAACTTAGTAAGGGGTTGTTTCTGTGTACATAGAATTGTAGGGGAACAATGGGATTAAAGGGATAGTAAAGTCAAAATTAAACTTTCTTGATTTTAAACAACTTTCCAATCTGTCTCTATTTAATTTGCTTTATTCTCTAGGAATCTATTGTTGAAAAGCATACGTAGGTATGCTCATGAGCACCAATGCACTACTGAAAGCTAGCTGCTGATTGGTGGCTGCCCATATATGCCTCTTGTCATTGGCTCACCCAGTGTGTTCAGCTAGCTCCCAGTAGTGCATTGCTGAGAGTGAAGCTAATTTGATAATAGAAGTAAAAAGTGTATACTCTATCTAAATGATAAAAGAAAAAAAATTGGTTTATTCCCCTTTAAAGTCTATTCCTAAACTGTGTATGTTTATTTTATAACCTTTTTGCTGTGAAGAAGAGGCATGTTATTTCTGCAGACACAAATTAACAGTTTTGAGAACTATACAAAATCAAGAATATGCAATCTCTTTTACATAGAAAAATATCCAAAAATCATCTTACATAAACATCTGGGAAGAGCATGACATTATAAATGGTTTAATAGAATTAATTTACAAGAAATTAAACATTGCATCTATGAAAATACAGCCTCATGCTACATAATTAAAAACTAATCCTTATTTCAGTATTCATTGGGTTATAATGTATCTTTAATAGTAAACTATTCTTAGATTTTTCCTCAAATAATTTTATTTAAAATAATCCTATTTAAATTAAAAAAAAATATTTTGGGATCTTTTTTAAGGATAGTATAGACAAAAATATACTTTTATGATTTAGATAAAACATGCAATTTTAAGCAACTTTCTAATTTACTCCCATTATACATTTTTCTTCGTTGTGGTATCTTTATTTCTTTTTAAAGACACTGAGTCCACGGATCATCTTCATTACTTACGGGATATTCACCTCTTGGTCAGCAGGAGGAGGCAAAGAGCACCACAGCAGAGCTGATAAATAGCTCCTCCCTTCCCTCCCACTCCAGTCATTCTCTTTGCCTACGTTAGTGATAGGAAAAGGTAAAGTGAGGTGTTAGAATAGATTCTTCAATCAAGAGTTTTTTATTTTTAAAGTAGTGCAAGATTGTGCTGCTTTGTTCTAGAGTGTAGTCGTAGTCCATATCAGTCTCTTCAGTAGAGCTCTTGGTGGCTTTAGAGCAATGGGAACTGGTGGGACATAATCTCACTGCGCCTCCCATACATTTATGCTGCCCTTATCCTGATGGCCTAAGCAAGTCTAACTCAGGCCTTATCATTTTCCACAGGGCTATAGGAGGGAGAAGACCTCTTAAACCTGTTGGGCTGTCTTGCTGTGGGACAGCATTGAGGTAAGTGCTGACTTTTTTATTCTGGGGGAAAAATAAAGACTCAGAGGAAAGTGGGCACTTTGATTATACCTTTATTACATATATGGCTCAGAAATGGAGCTTTTTATATGGGACATCAGGCTCTCTATGTATGGAGGGTGTTTTTCATGGCTGGGAGTTAAGCTTATGTTGCTATCGGTTTAATTTTTATAAAAATGAAGCCGGTCGGGTTGTGTATATTAACGCCCACGATGGGCGGGGCTATTATTTTTGCACGCTTGCTATTAGGCTCAGTTTTCAACTGGTCTGGTGCCCAGAAATGTTCCGGTTTAGCTGTGGGGCGACTTTGCTCTCAATCAAGCAAGGACAGTTGGAGATTGAGTATCGCACTAGAACCGCATGGTTTTTCAGCAGAACAGGCAAGCGGCTGTTAGCACTCTAGAGACCTTATCTTCTGCACCGCTGGGACATTGCAGTGAGACCAGTCGGCAGGTAGGCACTTCAGCAGAGCTGCTGAGGTGTCTGACTGTTGTGCACAATAAAGACGTTTGTTTTTCTAGAAATACATTTTTTCTTTAAAACAGGACAATAGTTTACATTTAAAATTTAAAGGCACAGTATCTTGTTAGACATTCAAAATTCTGTTTTAATTTTGCTTTTCATTTTGCAACACATTTTTTCTCTGCAGTAAAAACGTTTAGTTTTAAAGGGCCAGTAACAATTATTGTAGTAATTTTTTTTTTTTTTTTTATTACATTATTTTCTGTTCTTTAATATGGATATAGATTCTGTGCAGAATGTTACTTGTGCCATGTGTTTGGATGCCAATGTGGAACCACCAATTCCTTTTTGTCCCTCATGTATTGATAGGGCTTTAAGCTATAGAGAGAACATTTTTCATGAACAAAATTTTTCAAAAGCGGATGCTTCTCAGGAGTCTAATGATGAGATTCAGAGTATGCTGCAGCTTTCTCCCCAAACATCTCAATCTTTAAGCCGGCACAAGCAGTGCCCTGTTCTTCTACGCTAGCACCTGCTGGAGTTACCTTAAGACATAGCTGCACTTATGTCTTCCACAATTTCTGATGCGTTGTCTGCTTTTCCTATGCTACAAGGCAAACATAAGAGGAAAGACAACCATGTGGTCAGTGAGGTTTCTGATACCATAGTGGCAATCTCGGATGTACCCTCCCAGGGAACTGAGATGGAGGGTATAGAGGTTCTATCAGAAGGCGAAATTTCAGACTCAGAGAGTTCATTACCTTTGACTGATTCAGAAGTGGTCTCTTTCAGGTTTAAACTAGAACACCTCTGCCTGTTACTCAGGGAGGTTTTGGTTACTTTAGACAATTGTGATTCCACAGTAGTGGTCGCTCTTGCGAAGTCGAGTAAATTGGACAGATATTTTGAAGTTCCTTCTTGCTCAGTTGTTTTCCCGGTGCCTAAGCGAGCTTCGGAGATTGTTTCTAAGGAATGGGAGAAACCAGGTATTCCCTTCTCGCCTTCTCCTATTTTCAAAAAGATGTTTCCTATAGCTGACGCTGTCAGGGAAGCTTGACAAACGGTTCCTAAGGTGGAAGGGGGCACCTTAGCCAAGTGAACTACTATTCCCATTGAGGATAGTTGTGCTTTTAAAGACCCCATGGACAAGAAGTAAGAGGGTCTACTTAAAAAGATTTATGTTCACCAAGGTCTGCTATTGCAGCCGGCTGCGTGCATTGCTACTGTCACTAGTGCGGCAGCTTATTGGTTTGATGCTCTGTCTGAGTCTCTCAAGACTGAGACTTCCTTAGAGGAGAGATCCAAGATGGGATTAAAGCTCTAAAGTTAGCTAATGCTTTTATTAGACGCTTCTCTACAAATTACTAAATTGGCAGCCAAGAGTTCAGGGTTCTCCATCCTAGCCCGCAGAGCCTTATGGTTAAAACCTTGGTCTGCGGACGTGTTATCGAAGTCTAAGCTTCCAGTGATTCCTTACAAGGGGAAGACCTTGTTTGGACATGGCCTGACAGAAATTATTTCTGATATCACAGGAGGTAAGGGTCCTCTCCTTCCTCAGGATAAGACAAACAAACAGGAAATTCTTTCTCTTCCTCCTCTAAACCAGAACAATCTAAGCCTACTTGGAGACCCAACCAGTCTTGGAACAAGGTTAAACAATCCAAAAAGCCTGCTGTTGAATCCAAAACTGCATGAAGGGCATGCCCCCGATCCGGGACCGGATCTGGTAGGGGGCAGACGTTCCTTCTTCGTTCAGGCTTGGATTCGAGACGTTCAGGATCCCTGGGCTATAGAAATAGTGTCTCAGGGATACAAACTGGAGTTCAAAAATTTTCCTCCCCAAGGAAGATTTCTTCTTTCAAGATTATCTGCAAACCAGATAAAAAGAGGTGTTCTTACATTGTGTAAGAGACCTCTCCTCCCTGGGAGTAATTATTCCCGTTCCTGTACAGGAACACGGGCAGGGTTATTATTCAAATCTGTTTGTAGTTCCCAAAAAGGAGGGGACCTTCAGACCTATCTTAGACCTCAAGAGTCTAAACAAGTTTCTCAGAGTTCCATCAGTCAAGATGGAAACTATTCGTACTATTTTCCATTGATCCAGGAGGGTCAATTTATGATGACAGTGGATTTAAAGGATGCATATCTTCATGTTCCTATCCACAGAGATCATCACAGATTCCTGAGGTTTGCCTTTCTGGACAAACATTTTCAGTTTGTGGCTCTTTCTTTCGGTCTGGCCACGGCACCCAGAATTTTTACAAAGGTTCTGGGGTCTCTGTTGGCGGTTCTAAGACCGCGGTGCCTTGCGGTTGCACCTTATCTGGAAGATATTCTAATCCAGGCGCCATCTTGTCAACAAGCAAGATCTCATACCGACGTGCTATCCTTCGGAGTTCCTTAGTCCCGAAGACAAAGGGTAACTTTTTTGGGAACGCTAATCGATTCTATATCTATGAAGATTTTTCTGACAGAGGTCAGGAAATCAAAGATTCTAGATACCTGTAGAGCCCTGCAGTCCACTCCTCGGCCGTCATTGGCTCAGTGCATGGAAGTAATCGGACTGATGGTGGCGGCAATGGACATCATCCCGTTTGCTCGGTTCCATCTCAGGCCTCTGCAGTTAAACATGCTCAGGCAGTGGAATGGAGATTATGCAGGTTTGTCTCCTCGAATAACAGGAGACGAGGGACTCTCTTCAATGGTGGTTGTCTCTGGATAATCTATCCCAGGGAACCTGCTTTCGCAGGCCATCCTGGGTGATTGTGACAACAGACGCCAGCCTTCTAGGGTGGGGAGCTGTCTGGGGTTCCCTAAAGGCTCAGGGAGTATGGACTCAAGCAGAGTCTGTTCTTCCTATAAACATCCCAGAACTAAGAGCGATCTTCAATGCTCTTCTAGCCTGGCCCCAGTTGGCTTCGGCCCAGTTTATCAGGTTCCAGTCGGACAATATAATGTCAGTGGCATACATCAATCATCAGGGAGGAACGAGGAGTTCTTTAGCGATGACCGAGGTAGCCAAGATAATCCGGTGGGCCCATTCTTGCCATCTGTCAGCGATCCATATTGCAGAGGTGGACAACTGGGATTTTCTGAGCAGACAGACTTTTCATCTGGGAGAGTGGGAACTCCATTCGGAAGTGTTCTCAAATAGGGTCGGCCGGAGCTGGATCTCATGGCATTTCGTCAGGATGCCAATCTCCCAAGATATGGGTCGAGGTCCAGGGTTCCCCAGGCGGAACTGTTAGATGCTCTGGCGGTTCCTTGGTCCTTCAGCCTTGCATACCTATTTCCACCATTTTCGCTTCTTCCTTGGGTCATTGCTCGAATCAAGCAGGAGAGAGGGCATTTTTGGTTCAGCACCTGGGTACCTCTTGCTGATTGGTGGCTAATTGTAGCCATCCAATTGGCAAGCTCTACCCAGGGGCTGAACCAAAAATGGGCCGGTTCCTAAGCTTTCTTTCCAGCTTTTTTAAATAAAGATAAGAGAAAATTTTGATAAAAGGAGTAAATTAAAAAGTTGCTTTAAAATGAAAGTTTATTTTTTATTAAACTATCCCTTTAAATAAAAAAAACAAGGTTTCTTTCATGTAATTGGCAAGAGTCCATGGGCTAGTGACGTATGGGATATACAATCCTACCAGGAGGGGCAAAGTTTCCCAAACCTCAAAATGCCTATAAATACACCCCTCACCACACCCACAATTCAGTTTTTACAAAGTTTGCCTCCCTATGGAGGTGGTGAAGTAAGTTTGTGCTTGTTTTTTTCTTCTATGATAAGTGCTTCTCAGCATTTTGAAGCCCAATTCCTCTGAGTACAGTGTTTGTCAGAGGGATGTGATGGGAGTATCACCTATTGATTTTATGGTTTTCCTTGCGGGAAATCTTTTCAAAGGTTCTTTGTTTTCGGTCGTAGGGATTAATCTCCTTTCCTTTTCAGATCAATGATATACTCTTATATTACATTACCTTTGCTGATACTTTTTCAGTAGTGTTTTAAGAAGTTATTTTTCTTACCTGGGGTATAGTCCTTCCCCCCAAAAAAAAATGTAAACTTAATTTTGTGTCATGCGTCATACTTGGAGCTTAAAAAAAAGTCATTTATTTTTAACCTCCCTTCATATGTGCCTCTTCTATGTGCTCAGAGGGCTATGCTGTTTGCATTTTTCCCCATTCTTGAAACTGCTATATAAGGAAATTAAAAATTTTGCTTTAATGTTGTTTTTTCTTTTACATTTTGCAAGATGTCTCAATCTGATCCTGCTGCCTGATCACAGTTCTACCAAAGCTAAGTGTATCTGTTGTAAATTAGCTGAGATTATATCTCCAGCTATATTATGTAACAGTTGTCATGATAAGCTTTTGCACACAGAAAACGTTTCCATCAGTACTAGTACAGTATCTGTTGTTCCTTTAACATCTAATGTACATGATATCCCTGTTGATATGAAAAATTATATTGCTGATGCGATTCAGAAGGCTTTGTCTGCTATTCCACCTTCTAATAAACGTAAAAGATCTTTTAAAACTTCTCATAAAATTGATGACATTTCTAGTGACCGACAACATACTGAATCCTCCTCTGATGAGGATCTCTCTGATTCAGAAGATCCTACCTCAGACATTGACACTGACAAATCTGCTTATCTTTTCAAGATTGAGTATATTCGTTCCTTGTTAAAGACGTGTTGGTTACTTTTCTTACACAAAGAACACTTCACCTCAGACCTGTGAAGGGCTAAGGAGGGGGGGTCTCAGCTTACAGCTTTTCTGAAAAGCAGATTTCACACACAGAAAAAGGCAATTCACATTAACCTTTTCCAGGCTGAGAACACAATACCACCTCTGCCGGGTAGCCAATCCAGGTATCAACTACTCCACATGATTGTATCATGACAAGAGCTTTATGGCTTAAATCTTGAAATGCTGACATGGTATCTAACTCTAGATTACTATCTTTCTTTCCAAGGTAACAATTTATTTGGTTCTCAGTTGGATTATTTCAACTATCACTGGGTGGAAGGGAGTTTTTTTGCCTCAGGATAAAAGATCTAAGGGCAAATCTAAAACTTTGAATCGTTTTAGTTCTTTCTGACAGAATAAGGAACAGAAAACCTTCTCCTAAAGACTCTGGTTCCAATTGGATAGCTTCTTCAAGTTGGAATAAATCCAAGCCTTTAAAGAAACCAAAGCCAGCACCCAAGTCTGCATGAAGGTGCGGCCCTCTATCCAGTTTAGCTGGTGGGAGGCAGATTGAAATTATTCCAAGACATTTGGGTAGATTCTGTTCAAAATCAGTGGATTCAGAGTATTGTCTCTCAAGGGTATCGAATAGGATTCAAAGTAAGACCTCTTGTGAGGAGATTTTTCTCTCTCTCATGTTCCAGTAAATCCGGTGAAGGCTCAGGCTTTTCTGAAGTGTGTTTCAGATCTAGAGCTTTCAGGGGTAATTATACCAGTTCTGTTTCAGGAACAGGGTCTGGGGTTTTATTCAAATCTACAGTATTAATTGTCCCAAAGAAAGAAAATTCATTCAGGCCAGTTCTGGATCTGAAGTTTTTTAATCATTTTTAAGAGTCCCAACTTTCAAGATGTTGACTATTCTGCCTTTTGTTCAGCAAGGTCATTAAATGTCCACGACTGACTTACAGGATGCATATCTTCACATTCAGATTCATCCAGACCACTATTGGTTTCTGAGATTCTCTTTTCTAGACAAACATTACCAATTTGTTGCTCTTCCATTTGGCCTAGCGACAGCTCCAATGATCTTTTCGAAGGATCTCGGTGCCCTTCTATCTGTAATCAGAGAACAGGGTATTGCAGTGTTTCTTTATTTGGATGATATTTTGGTACTAGCTCAGGCTTTAAATTTAGCTGAATCTCACACGAATCAACTAGTGTTGTTTCTTCAAAGTCATGGTTGAAGGATCAATTTACCAAAGAGTTTCTTGATTCTTCCGTCAAGGGTCACCAGATAGATTCAGTATCCATGACTCTGTCTTTAACAGACAAGAGACGAATAAAATTGATTTCAGCTTGTCGAAACCTTCAGTCTCAATCATTCCCTTCAGTGGCTATGTGCATGGAAGTTTTAGGTCTCATGACTGCAGCATCAGACGCAATCCCCTTTGCTTGTTTTCATATGAGACCTCTACATCTTTGTATGCTGAATCAATGGTGCAGGGATTATTCTCGGATATCACAATTGATATACTTAAATCCCAACACTCAACTCTCTCTGACTTGGTGGTTAGACCATCATCATAAAATTCAGGGGGCCTCTTTTGTTCGTCCAACCTGGACTGTGATCACAACAGATGCAAGTCTTTCAGGTTGGGGAGCTGTCTGGGGATCTCTGACAGCACAAGGGGTTTGGAAACCTCAAGAGGCGAGGTTACCGATCAGTATTTTAGAACTCCGTGCTATTTTCAGGGCTCTTCAGGTTTGGCCTCTGTTAAAGAGAGAACCATTCATTTGTTTTCAGACGGACAATACCACAACTGTGGCATATGTCAATCATCAGGGTGGGACTCGCAATCCCCTAGCTATGAAAGAAGTATCTTGGATACTTTCTTGGGCAGAATCCAGCTCTTGTCTAATTTCTGCAGTGCATATCCCAGGTGTAGACAATTGGAAAGCGGATTGTCTCACTCGTCAGACTTTACATCTGGGGGAGTGGTCTCTCCATCCAGATGTATTTTGTCAGATTGTACAGATGTGGGGTCTTCCAGAAATAAATCTGATGGCTTCACATCTAAACAAGAAACTTCCCAGGTACCTATACAGGTCCAGGGATCCTCAGGCGGAGATGGATGCTTTGGCAGTTCTCTGGCTTTACCAACCTGCTTATATCTTTCCGTCTCTAGTTCTTCTTCCAAGAGTGATCTCCAAGATCATCATGGAACAATCGTTTGTGTTTCTGGTAGCACCAGTGTGGCCTCACAGGTTTTGGTATGCGGATCTTATCCGGATGTCCAGTTGCCAGCCTTGGCCACTTCCTTTAAGACCAGACCTGTCTCAAGGGTAATTTTTTTCCATCAGGATCTCAAATCGTTAAATTTGAAGGTATGGAAATTGAAAGCTTAGTGCTTAGACATAGAGGATTCTCTGACTTAGTGATTAATACTATGCTACAGGCTCGTAAGTCTGTTTCATGGAAGATTTATTATTAAGTTTGAAAGACCTATATTTCATGGTGGTGTTCTCATAAATTCTCCTGGCATTCTTTTAGAATTCCTAGAATTTTACAGTTTCTTCAGGATGGTTTGGATAAAGGTTTGTCAGCGAGTACTTTGAAGGGACAAATCTCTGCTCTTTCTGTTTTATTTCATAGAAAGATTGCTAAGCTTCCTGATATTCACTGTTTTGTTCAGGCTTTGGTTCGTATCAAGCTTGTTATTGAATCAATCTCTCTTCCTTGGAGTCTTTATTTAGTTTTGAAGACTTTGCACACTCCTCTTTTTGAGCCTATGTATTCTTTGAATATTAAACTACTTTCTTGGAAAGTGTTTTCTTTTGGCTATCTCTTCAGCTATAGAAGAGTTTCCGAATTGTCTGCTCTCTTGTGAGTCTCCTTTTCTGATTTTTCATCAGGATAAGGCTGTTTAGCGGACTTTGTTTAAATCTCTTCCTAAGGTTGGGAATTCTAACAACATTAATAGGGAAATTGTTGTTCCTCCTTTATGTCCTAATACTAAGAATTTTCTTGAGAGGTCCTTACATTCTTTAGATGTTGTAAGAGTGTTGAAGCTACTAAAGATTTCAGGAAGACTTCTAGTCTATTTGTTGTCTTCTTTGGGTCTAGGAAAGGCTTTTGATTTATAAGGCTTATTTGGAGGTGGGCCAGTCCCCGCCTCAGAGGATCACAGCTCATTCTACTAGATCAGTCTCCACTTCTTGGGCTTTTAAGAATGAAGCTTCCGTTGATCCGATTTGCAAAGCAGCAATTTGGTTTTCTTTGCATACATTTACTAAATTTTACCATTTTGATGTATTTGCTTCTTCTGAAGCAGTTTTTGGTACAAAGATTCTTCAGGCAGCTGTTTTAGTTTGATTCTTCTGCTTATGTTAAGTTTTTTTCTTTAAGTTTATGAGAAAAACTTACTTTTTTGTGGATTTAATTTTTTCAGCAGAAAATGGCTGTTTTTCTTTTATCCCTCCCTTTCTAGTGACTCTTCTGTGGACTTCTACATCTTGGGTATTTCTATCCCATACGTAACTAGCTCATGGACTCTTGCCAATTACATGAAAGAAAACATCTTATGTAAGAACTTACCTGATAAATTAATTTCTTCTGTTAAGTGTGATCAGTCCACGGGTCATCATTACTTCTGGGATATTACTCCTCCCCAACAGGAAGTGCAAGAGGATTCACCCAGCAGAGCTGCATATAGCTCCTCCCCTCTACGTCACTCCCAGTCATTCTCTTGCACCCAACGACTAGATAGGATGTGTGAGAGGACTATGGTGATTATACTTAGTTTTATATCTTCAATCAAAAGTTTGTTATTTTAAAATAGCACCGGAGTGTGTTATTACCTCTCTGGCAGAGTTTGAAGAAGAATCTACCAGAGTTTTGCTATGATTTTAGCCGGAGTAGTTAAGATCATATTGCTGTTCTCGGCCATCTGAGGAGTGAGGTAAACTTCAGATCAGGGGACAGCGGGCAGATGAATCTGCATAGAGGTATGTAGCAGTTTTTATTTTCTGACAATGGAATTGATGAGAAAATCCTGCCATACCGATATAATGTCATGTATGTATACTTTACACTTCAGTATTCTGGGGAATGGTACTTCACTAGAATTACACTGTAAGAAATACATAAAGCTGTTTAATAACTAGAGATTATGTTTAACGTTTTTGCTGGAATGTAAAATCGTTTTCATTTGCTGAGGTACTGTGTGAATAAATGTTTGGGCACTATTTTTCCACTTGGCAGTTGCTTAATCTGTTTTTCTGACAGTTTCTGTTCTCCCTCACTGCTGTGTGTGAGGGGGAGGGGCCGTTTTTTGGCGCTTTTTCTATGCATCAAATATTTCAGTCAGCAACTCATTGTATTCCCTGCATGATCCGGTTCATCTCTACAGAGCTCAGGGGTCTTCAAAACTTATTTTGAGGGAGGTAATTTCTCTCAGCAGAGCTGTGAGAATTATAGTTTGACTGAGATAAAAAACGTTTATTCTGTAATTTGTTTCCTGCTTTCAGAATTTGTTATCTTTGCTAATGGGATTAAACCTTTGCTAAAGTTGTGTTGTTTACAAGGATTGAGGCTATAACTGTTTCAATTTATTAATTTTCAACTGTCATAGATCTTCTGTGCTTCTTAAAGGCACAGTACGTTTTAATATTATTCTAATTGAATTGTATTTCCAAGTTGCAAGTTTATTTGCTAGTGTGTTAAACATGTCTGATTCAGAGGATGATACCTGTGTCATTTGTTGCAATGCCAAAGTGGAGCCCAATAGAAATTTATGTACTAACTGTATTGATGCTACTTTAAATAAAAGTCAATCTGTACAAATTGAACAAATTTCACCAAACAACGAGGGGAGAGTTATGCCGACTAACTCGCCTCACGTGTCAGTACCTACATCTCCCGCTCAGAGGGAGGTGCGTGATATTGTAGCGCCGAGTACATCTGGGCGGCCATTACAAATCACATTACAGGATATGGCTACTGTTATGACTGAGGTTTTGGCTAAATTACCAGAACTAAGAGGTAAGCGTGATCACTCTGGGGTGAGAACAGAGTGCGCTGATAATATTAGGGCCATGTCAGACACTGCGTCACAGGTGGCAGAACATGAGGACGGAGAACTTCATTCTGTGGGTGACGGTTCTGATCCAAACAGACTGGATTCAGATATTTCAAATTTTAAATTTAAACTGGAAAACCTCCGTGTATTACTAGGGGAGGTGTTAGCGGCTCTGAATGATTGTAACACAGTTGCAATACCAGAGAAAATGTGTAGGTTGGATAAATATTTTGCGGTACCGACGAGTACTGAGGTTTTTCCTATACCTAAGAGACTTACTGAAATTGTTACTAAGGAGTGGGATAGACCCGGTGTGCCGTTCTCACCCCCTCCGATATTTAGAAAAATGTTTCCAATAGACGCCACCACAAGGGACTTATGGCAAACGGTCCCTAAGGTGGAGGGAGCAGTTTCTACCTTAGCTAAGCGTACCACTATCCCGGTGGAGGATAGCTGTGCTTTTTCAGATCCAATGGATAAAAAGTTAGAGGGTTACCTTAAGAAAATGTTTGTTCAACAAGGTTTTATATTGCAACCCCTTGCATGCATTGCGCCGATCACGGCTGCAGCGGCATTCTGGATTGAGTCTCTGGAAGAGAACATTGGTTCAGCTACTCTGGACGACATTACGGACAGGCTTAGAGTCCTTAAACTAGCCAATTCATTCATTTCGGAGGCCGTAGTACATCTTACTAAACTTACGGCGAAGAATTCAGGATTCGCCATTCAGGCACGCAGGGCGCTGTGGCTAAAATCCTGGTCAGCTGATGTTACTTCTAAGTCTAAATTGCTTAATATACCTTTCAAAGGGCAGACCTTATTCGGGCCCGGGTTGAAAGAGATTATCGCTGACATTACAGGAGGTAAAGGCCATGCCCTGCCTCAGGACAAAGCCAAGACTAGACAGTCTAATTTTCGTTCCTTTCGTAATTTCAAAGCAGGAGCAGCATCAACTTCCTCTGCACCAAAACAGGAAGGAGCTGTTGCTCGCTACAGACAAGGCTGGAAACCTAACCAGTCCTGGAACAAGGGCAAGCAGACTAGGAAACCTGCTGCTGCCCCTAAAACAGCATGAATTGAGGGCCCCCGATCCGGGATCGGATCTAGTGGGGGGCAGACTTTCTCTCTTCGCCCAGGCTTGGGCAAGAGATGTTCAGGATCCCTGGGCGCTAGAGATAATATCTCAGGGATACCTTCTGGACTTCAAATACTCTCCTCCAAGAGAGAGATTTCATCTGTCAAGATTGTCAACAATCCAGACAAAGAAAGAGGCGTTTCTACGCTGCGTACAAGAGCTCTTGTTAATGGGAGTTTACTCAAATCTATTTGTGGTTCCCAAAAAAGAGGGAACTTTCAGACCAATCCTGGACTTAAAGATCCTAAACAAATTCCTAAGAGTTCCATCGTTCAAGATGGAGACTATTCGGACAATTTTACCTATGATCCAAGAGGGTCAATACATGACCACTGTAGATTTAAAAGATGCTTACCTTCACATACCGATTCACAAAGATCATTATCGGTACCTAAGGTTTGCCTTCCTAGACAGGCATTACCAGTTTGTGGCTCTTCCATTCGGTTTGGCTACAGCTCCAAGAATCTTCACAAAGGTTCTGGGTGCTCTTCTGGCGGTACTAAGACCGCGGGGAATCTCGGTAGCTCCATACCTAGACGACATTCTGATACAAGCTTCAAGCTTTCAAACTGCCAAGTCTCATACAGAGTTAGTGCTGGCATTTCTAAGGTCACATGGATGGAAGGTGAACGAAAAGAAAAGTTCACTTGTTCCACTCACAAGAGTCCCCTTCCTGGGGACTCTTATAGATTCTGTAGAAATGAAGATTTACCTGACAGAGGACAGGCTAACAAGACTTCAAAGTGCTTGCCGCACCCTTCATTCCATTCAACACCCGTCAGTGGCTCAATGCATGGAGGTAATCGGCTTAATGGTAGCGGCAATGGACATAGTACCCTTTGCACGCTTACACCTCAGACCACTGCAACTGTGCATGCTAAGTCAGTGGAATGGGGATTACTCAGACTTATCCCCTTCTCTGAATCTGGATCAAGAGACCAGAAATTCTCTTCTATGGTGGCTTTCTCGGCCACATCTGTCCAGGGGGATGCCATTCAGCAGACCAGACTGGACAATTGTAACAACAGACGCCAGCCTTCTAGGTTGGGGTGCCGTCTGGAATTCTCTGAAGGCTCAGGGACAATGGAGTCAGGAGGAGAGTCTCCTGCCAATAAACATTCTGGAATTGAGAGCAGTTCTCAATGCCCTCCTGGCTTGGCCCCAGTTGACAACTCGGGGGTTCATCAGGTTTCAGTCGGACAACATCACGACTGTAGCTTACATCAACCATCAGGGAGGGACAAGAAGCTCCCTAGCTATGATGGAAGTATCAAAGATAATTTGCTGGGCAGAGTCTCACTCTTGCCACCTGTCAGCAATCCACATCCCGGGAGTGGAGAACTGGGAGGCGGATTTCTTAAGTTGTCAGACTTTTCATCCGGGGGAGTGGGAACTTCATCCGGAGGTCTTTGCCCAAATACTTCGACGTTGGGGCAAACCAGAGATAGATCTCATGGCGTCTCGACAGAACGCCAAGCTTCCTCGTTACGGGTCCAGATCCAGGGATCCTGGAGCAGTCCTGATAGATGCTCTGACAGCACCTTGGGACTTCAGGATGGCTTACGTGTTTCCACCCTTCCCGTTGCTTCCTCGATTGATTGCCAGAATCAAACAAGAGAGAGCATCAGTGATTCTAATAGCACCTGCGTGGCCACGCAGGACTTGGTATGCAGACCTGGTGGACATGTTATCCTGTCCACCTTGGTCTCTACCTCTGAAACAAGACCTTCTGATACAGGGTCCCTTCAAACATCAAAATCTAACTTCTCTGAAGCTGACTGCTTGGAAATTGAACGCTTGATTTTATCAAGACGTGGATTTTCTGAGTCAGTTATTGATACCTTAATACAGGCTAGGAAACCTGTTACCAGAAAGATTTACCATAAGATATGGCGTAAATACCTATATTGGTGTGAATCCAAAGGTTACTCTTGGAGTAAGGTTAGGATTCCTAGGATATTGTCTTTTCTACAAGAAGGTTTAGAAAAGGGTTTATCTGCTAGTTCATTAAAGGGACAGATCTCAGCTCTGTCCATTCTGTTACACAAACGTCTGTCAGAAGTTCCTGACGTCCAGGCTTTTTGTCAGGCTTTGGCCAGAATTAAGCCTGTGTTTAAAACTGTTGCTCCACCATGGAGTTTAAACCTTGTTCTTAATGTTTTACAGGGCGTTCCGTTTGAACCCCTTCATTCCATTGATATAAAGTTGTTATCTTGGAAAGTTCTATTTTTAATGGCTATTTCCTCGGCTCGAAGAGTCTCTGAATTATCAGCCTTACATTGTGATTCTCCTTATTTGATTTTTCATTCGGATAAGGTAGTCCTGCGTACTAAACCTGGGTTCTTACCTAAGGTAGTTACTAACAGGAATATCAATCAAGAGATTGTTGTTCCTTCTTTATGCCCAAATCCTTCTTCAAAGAAGGAACGTCTACTGCACAACCTGGATGTAGTCCGTGCTCTAAAATTTTACTTACAGGCAACTAAGGAATTTCGACAAACGTCTTCTCTGTTTGTCATTTACTCTGGGCAGAGGAGAGGTCAAAAAGCTTCCGCTACCTCTCTTTCTTTTTGGCTTCGTAGCATAATTCGTTTAGCTTATGAGACTGCTGGACAGCAGCCTCCTGAAAGAATTACAGCTCATTCTACTAGAGCTGTGGCTTCCACTTGGGCCTTCAAGAATGAGGCCTCTGTTGAACAGATTTGCAAGGCTGCAACTTGGTCTTCGCTTCATACTTTTTCCAAATTTTACAAATTTGACACTTTTGCTTCATCGGAGGCTATTTTTGGGAGAAAGGTTCTTCAGGCAGTGGTTCCTTCTGTATAAAGAGCCTGCCTATCCCTCCCGTCATCCGTGTACTTTTGCTTTGGTATTGGTATCCCAGAAGTAATGATGACCCGTGGACTGATCACACTTAACAGAAGAAAACATAATTTATGCTTACCTGATAAATTCCTTTCTTCTGTAGTGTGATCAGTCCACGGCCCGCCCTGTTTTTAAGGCAGGTAAATATTTTTTAATTTATACTCCAGTCACCACTTCACCCTTGGCTTTTCCTTTCTTGTTGGTCCTTGGTCGAATGACTGGGAGTGACGTAGAGGGGAGGGGCTATATGCAGCTCTGCTGGGTGAATCCTCTTGCACTTCCTGTTGGGGAGGAGTAATATCCCAGAAGTAATGATGACCCGTGGACTGATCACACTACAGAAGAAAGGAATTTATCAGGTAAGCATAAATTATGTTTTTTCATATTGGCATGAGACCACCCTTTTTATGGTGGTTATGATTTTTTGTATGAAAGCACAATTATATTTCCAGTTCCTCTTTTTGTGTGCTTTTCTACTCCTTATTTCTCTTGTTAAGTGTATCCAGTCCACGGATCATCCATTACTTATGGAATATATTCTCCTTCCCAACAGGAAGCTGCAAGAGTCCACCCACAGCAAAGCTGCTATATAGCTCCTCCCCTAACTGCCATATTCAGTCATTCTCTTGCAAGCCTCAACATAGATAGGAGGTTGTGAGAGTCTGTGGTGCTTTCTACTTTTCAAATTTAACAAATTTGATACCTTGCTTCTTCGGAGGCTATTTTTGGGAGAAAGGGTTTTTTACAGGCAGTGGTAACTTCTGTTTAAGTACCTGCCTTGTCCCTCCCATCATCCGTGTACTTTAGCTTTGGTATTGGTATTCCATAAGTAATGGATGATCCGTGGACTGGATACACTTAACAAGAGAAAACATAATTTATGCTTACCTGATAAATTTATTTCTCTTGTAGTGTATCCAGTCCACGGCCCGCCCTGTCACTTTAAGGCAGGTAATTTTTTCATTTGAACTACAGTCACCACTGCACCCTATGGTTTTTCCTTTCTCTGCATGTTTTCGGTCGAATGACTGAATATGGCAGTTAGGGGAGGAGCTATATAGCAGCTTTGCTGTGGGTGGACTCTTGCAGCTTCCTGTTGGGAAGGAGAATATATTCCATAAGTAATGGATGATCCGTGGACTGGATACACTACAAGAGAAATAAATTTATCAGGTAAGCATAAATTATGTTTTTATCACCCCACTACTTGGCTATTTGTTAAACTGAATTGTGGGTGTGGTGAGGGGTGTTTTTATAGGCATTTTGAGGTTTGGGAAACCTTGCTACTCCTGGTAGGATTGTATATCCCATACGTCACTAGCTCATGGACTCTTGCCAATATGAAAGAAATGAATTTATCAGGTAAGTTCTTACATAGAATTATGTTTTTTGATATATGAACATCCTGAGTGTTCTGATTCTTCCTCAGAGGTGTTTGTGTCTGCTATTTGTGTTATAGAACTCTGGTCTTAAAGGGATAGTCTACTCCAAAATGTCTATTGTTTATAAAGATAGATAATCCTTTTATTGCCCATTCCCCAGTTTTGCATAACCAACACAGTTATATTAGTATAATTTGATTACCTTGTATCTAAGCCTCTGCAGACTGTCCCCTTATTTCAGCTCTTTTTGACTTGCATGTTAGCCAATCAGTGCCCTCTTATAAGTAACTCCACGGGCGTGAGCACAATGTTATCTATACAGCACACATGAACTAATGCCCTTTAGCTGTGAAAAACTGTCAGATGCATTGCGATAAGGGGCGGCCTTCAAGGGCTTAGAAATTGGCAAATAAGCCTACCTAGGTTTAGCTTTTAAGTAAGAATACCAAGAGAACAAAGCAAATTTGATGATAAAAGTGAATTGGAAAGTTGTTTTTAATTGCATGCCCTATCTGAATCGTCAATGTTTAATTTTGATTAGACTGTCCCTTTAAACTTGCTATATGTTAGTAGTTCTAGGCTTCATTACACTTCATATTTAGTCAATCCTATTGATTATATTTATATTTGTTAGTATTGCCTTTGTTTAAATGTTCAGTGAATTAATGATACTTGTCACCTTATTTCTTTAATGGGTGCCATTATATAAGAGATTTGTGAATGTTGGTGGAGACTATGAGCAAAATGTCACCTATTAATTTCCCCCTGGAGTTCAAATAAATGGTGTTTCAGATTGAATCATTGTAAGAGGTTGTTCAGAGCTCTACCCATTTCCCTCCACTGTTGCTCAATCATTAGGTTTTAGAACCAAGCTAATATTTGTTTTTATTGTATGGACAACCTAACTGTTTTGTTTGGTTTGTTTGGTTTAATCAGACTCTTAGGCAACTCTCAAGATGGGGGTTATATAACCTAGAAATGTAATAATTCCTCCCCAATTCAGAGGATATTACTTGGTATCTATGGTCTGCACCTTTTGATTATAATTAGTTTCAAAGCCAAGCACTTCACTCTGTCCTTGCAGACCCCTCTATAGATTAAATGCTTCCTTTCCCCTGATTCACCAGTGTTGAGATGCTCACCTCTATGCTGATCAAGTAAATAGTTTGTTCAAATTGACATTCCTACACTTTAAGTGATGGTAAATCCTAGCGTTTATAAAACGCTAGGATTTACCATTGGAGGAAATAAAGGCGGACTTTCAGTCATGAAGTAAAAAATACTTCATGCTAAAAGTACCTTTTATTTGTTTGAAGTGTTCTCCGCACTCAGCTGCACAGGCAGCCCACCACGACAGAACACTATTTTTGCTCTTAGCCAATAGCTGTGCGGGCTGGCCGGCACACGGCTATTTGATCTACTCCTCAAAATAACTGTGGGCTCAAGAGAGATTTTCTTCAGTTTGGGTGCACCCTTTCCAAAAGGTTCACCACTACTAGACAAGAACTTGGTATGGTGTTAATTTTTTGTTCTTTGTTGTGGCCACAGTATGTCTGCTAGAGCTATAGATTTCCAAGATGGTAAAAAAAGATCTCTAGTGCCTTCTGCAGAGGATTATATAGTGGTAATCGGGTAAAAAGGCAGTATGCTGTTGCATTTGCACAGACCTTCTAGTTGTAGTTATGGTTCCTTAAATTGTTCTCTTAAATAATTTATTTTTCTGCTATTCCTCAATTTGTTGGTTAGCAAGACACGTGCTCCAAGGAAATTATTTTTCTGCAACTAGGGTGCCCTCTTTGTTTAGGTGTGTGGCTTACTTAAGTTATCCTTTAAGAGTTCAGAGCATTAATTCTGGCTCTAAGAAACAGGCAGTTCACTGCACTCCTAACCACATTACATTGCACTGCAACCACTATACTACCACAGTCGCCTCTCTCAAGGGATAGAGTAGGATCTGGTGACACAAACATTGTAAATATAAAAGAGACTGCACATTTTTTTTAATGGAAGTAAATTGGAAAGTTGTTTAAAATTACATGCTGTATCTGAATCATGAAAATTTAATATAACCTGAGTGTCCCTTTAAGTACCTTGGGGTGGATCAGTTTTACAAGAGAGAGATTATACACATTTGAAATGTTTTTGTACCGTTTTCTCTTGTAAAGGTGTATCCAGTCCACGGGTTCATCCATTACTTGTGGGATATTCTCCTTCCCAACAGGAAGCTGCAAGAGGACACCAACAGCAGAGCTGTCTATATAGCTCCTCCCCTAACTGCCACCCCCAGTCATTCTCTTGCAGCTCTCGACAAGAAAGGAAGTATCAAGAGAGATGTGGTGACTTAGTGTAGTTTTTACCTTCAATCAAAAGTTTATTTTTAAACGGTACCGGCGTTGTACTGTTTTTACTCTCAGGCAGAAATTGGAAGAAGACTTCTGCCTGGAGGTTTGATGATCTTAGCGGTTTGTAACTAAGGTCCATTGCTGTTCTCACACATAACTGAAGAGCATGGAAAGAAAACTTCAGTTGGGGGGACGGTCTGCAGATTGCCTGCTTTGAGGTATGTTCAGTATATTTTTTTCTAGAGAGATAAGGTCTAGAAAATGCTGACAGTGCCTGGCATATTTAAGGTAAGCCTGATACAGTGATTTAACAACAACTGGGATCATGCTTGCAAAAAGGGATAATATTAAAACCTATATTACATAGTGTAAAAATGTTTGCATGATTTATAAATAAAAATGTTTTTTCTCTGAGGGTGATAAATCTTTATTTGGGGCCTAGTTTCCACATGGCTTGTTAGATTACTCCTAGGAGTACTTTTTTAAAGCCCTCTGACTTTGAGTGCATGGTGGGAGGGGCCTATTTTCGTTTTCAGTCTGAGACATCCAGCTTCCCTGAAGGAGTCCTCTGGCTTATTGGACCTCTATAGAGGGTTTTGTTCCTGCAAAAATCATTTTTAAGGGCAGGTAGGAGCCACAGCAGAGCTGTGGCAGTGTTTTTGACTGTTTGTTAACAGGTTTAATGTTTTTCTAATTAGTTTTTGGGCCTGAGGGGTTAATCATCCATTTGCAAGTGGGTGCAATGCTGCTTTAGTCCCTTATACACACTGTAAACATTTCGTAGAGTTTACTATTTTTTTTCACTGTTTTGCAGTTTATGTGGTAGTTTTTTTTCTCTTAAAGGCACAGTACCGTTTTTTATTATTGCTTTTTTCACATTTATTAAAGTGTTTTCCAAGCTTGCTGGTCTCATTACTAGTCTGTTAAACATGTCTGACATAGAGGAAACTCCTTGTTAATTATGTTTAGAAGTCATTGTGGAACCCCCTCTTAGAATGTGTACCAAATGCACTGACCTTTCTATAAGTTATAAAGACCATATTATGGCTTTTAAAGATTTATCACCTGAGGTTTCTGAGACTGACAAAAGGGAGGTTATGCCATCTAGCTCTCCCCACGTGTCAGAACCTATAACTCCCGCTAAAGGGACGCCAAGTACATCTAGCGCGTCCAATGCGTTTACTTTACAAGACATGGCGGCAGTTATGATTCATACTCTCACAGAGGTATTGTCCAAACTGCCAGGGTTACAAGGAAAGCGAGACAGCTCTGGGGCTAGAACAAATACACAGCTCTCTGACGCTTTAGTAGCTATGTCTGATATACCCTCGCAATGTGCAGAAGTTGAAGCAGGAGAGCTTCTATCTGTGGGTGACTTCTCTGATTCAGGGAAGGCGTTACTTCAGTCTGACTCTGAAATGACAGCATTTAAATTTAAGCTTGAACACCTCCGCGTGTTGCTCAGGGAGGTTTTAGCGACTCTGGATGACTGTGACGCCTTCTCAAGATCCCCTTCAAAGGGCAGACCCTATTTGGGCCTGGACTGAAGGAGATCATTTCTGATATTACTGGAGGAAAAGGCCACGCCCTTCCCCAGGATAGGTCCAACAAGTTAAGGACCAAACAGACTAATTTTCGTTCCTTTCGAAACTTCAAGAGTGGCGCAGCTTCATCTTCTTCTACAAAACAAGAGGGACATTTTGCCCAGTCCAAGCCAGTCTGGAGACTAACCAGGCTTGGAACAAGGGGAAACAGGCCAAAAAGCCTGCTGCTGCCTCTAAGACAGCATGAAGGAGTAGCCCCCGATCCGGGACCGGATCTAGTGGGGGGCAGACTTTCTCTCTTCGCCCAGGCTTGGGCAAGAGACGTCCAGGATCCCTGGGCTCTGAAGATTGTTTCCCAGGGATATCTTCTGGATTTCAAAGCTTCATCTCCAAAGGGGAGATTTCATCTCTCACAATTATCTGCAAACCAGATAAAGAGAGAGGCATTCTTACAATTGCGTTCAAGACCTACTAGTTATGGGAGTGATCCACCCAGTTCCAAAGGAGGAACAGGGGCAGGGCTTCTGTTCAAATCTGTTTATAGTTCCCAAGAAAGAGGGAACTTTCAGACCAATCTTGGATCTCAAGATCCTAAACAAATTTCTCAGGGTCCCATCCTTCAAGATGGAGACTATTCGAACCATCCTACCTATGATCCAGGAGGGTCAATATATGACTACCGTGGATTTAAAGGATGCTTATCTACATATTCCGATACACAGGGATCATCATCAGTTTCTCAGGTTCGCCTTCCTAGACAGGCATTACCAGTTTGTGTCTCTTACCTTCGGGTTAGCCACGGCACCAAGAATCTTTACGAAGGTTCTAGGGTCCCTTCTGGCGGTTCTAAGACCGCGGGGTATAGCAGCAGCCCCTTACCTAGACGACATCCTGATACAGGCGTCAACTTTTCAAATCGCCAGGTCCCATACGGACATTGTTCTGGCATTCCTAAGGTCTCACGGGTGGAAGGTGAAAGAAGGAAAGAGTTCTCTCTTACCTCTCGCAAGAATTTCCTTCCTAGGAACTCTGATAGATTCAGTAGAAATGAAGATTTATCTGACAGAGGTCAGGTTGTCAAAACTTCTAACTCCCTGCCGTGCTCTTTATTCCATTTCTCGTCCGTCAGTGGCTCAGTGTATGGAGGTAATCGGATTAATGGTAGCGGCAATGGACATAGCCTACATCTCAGACCACTGCAACTTTGCATGCTCAATCAGTGGAATGGGGATTACACAGATTTGTCCCCTCTACTAAATCTGGATCAAGAGACCAGGGATTCTCTTCTCTGGTGGCTATCTCGGGTCCATCTGTCCAAGGGAATGAGTTTCCGCAGGCCAGAATGGACTATAGTAACGACAGATGCCAGCCTTCTGGGCTGGGGTGCAGTCTGGAACTCCCTGAAGGCTCAGGGTTCGTGGACTCAGGAGGAGGCCCTCCTTCCGATAAACATTCTGGAACTAAGAGCGATATTCAATTTTCTTCAGGCTTGGCCTCAGCTAGCTGCGGTCAGGTTCATCAGATTTCAGTCGGACAACATCACGACTGTAGCCTATATCAACCATCAGGGGGGAACAAGGAGCCCCTTGGCAATGTTGGAGGTTTCAAAGATAATTCTATGGGCAGAGGTTCACTCTTGCCATCTCTCAGCTATCCATATCCCAGGAGTAGTGAACTGGGAGGCGGATTTTCTAAGTCGGCAGACTTTTCAGCCGAGGGAGTGGGAGCTCCATCCGGAGGTATTTGCCCAGTTGATCCAACTTTGGGGCAAACCAGAACTGGATATTATGGTGTCTCTTCAGAACGCCAAGCTTCCTTGTTACGGGTCCAGGTCCAGGGATCCCAAGGCAGCGCTGATAGATGCTCTAGCAGCGCCCTGGTCCTTCAGCCTGGCTTATGTTTTTCCACAGTTTCCTCTGCTCCCTCGTCTGATTGCCAAGATCAAACAGGAGAGAGCTTCGGTGATCTTGATAGCCCCTGCGTGGCCACGCAGGACTTGGTATGCAGATCTGGTGGACATGTCATCCTTTCCACCATGGACTCTGCCGCTAAGGCAGGACCTTCTACTTCAAGGTCCCTTCAAACATCCAAATCTAATTTCTCTACGTCTGACTGCTTGGAGATTGAACGCTTGATTCTATCAAAGCGTGGTTTTTCCGAATCGTTCATTGATACCTTAATTCAGGCTGGAAAGTCTGTCACCAGGAAAATCTATCATAAGATATGGTGTAAATATCCTCATTGGTGTGAATCCA
The DNA here is from genome assembly GCF_027579735.1 of Bombina bombina. Lineage (NCBI taxonomy): Eukaryota > Metazoa > Chordata > Amphibia > Anura > Bombinatoridae > Bombina > Bombina bombina. Next base: position 100,432,526 of record NC_069508.1, read on the forward strand.
AGGGTTACTCATGGAGTAAGTTCAGGATTCCTAGGATATTATCTTTTCTCCAAGAAGGATTGGAGAATGGTTTGTCAGCTAGTTCCTTAAATGGACAGATTTCTGCTCTGTCTATTCTTTTGCACAAACGTCTGGCTGAGGTTCCAGACGTTCAGGCGTTTTGTCAGGCTTTAGTTAGGATCAAGCCTGTGTTTAAACCTGTTGCTCTGCCATGGAGTTTAAATTTAGTTCTTAAAGTTCTTCAAGGGGTTCCGTTTGAACCTTTGCATTCCATAGATATTAGCTTTTATCTTGGAAAGTTCTGTTTTTAGTAGCTATCTCCTCGTCTCGAAGAGTTTCGGAGTTATCTGCTTTACAGTGTGATTCCCCTTATCTGATTTTCCATGCAGATAAGTTAGTGTTACGTACCAAACCTGGGTTTCTTCCTAAGGTGGTATCTAATAAGAATATCAATCAGGAGATTGTTGTTCCTTCACTATGTCCTAATCCTTCTTCAAAGAAGGAACGTCTATTACACAATCTTGATGTGGTTCGTGCTTTAAAGTTTTATTTACAAGCTACGAAGGATTTTCGTCAAACATCTGCTTTGTTTGTTGTCTACTCTGGACAGAGGAGAGGCCAAAAGGCTTCAGCAACTTCTCTTTCTTTTTGGCTAAGAAGTATAATACGCTTAGCTTATGAGACTGCTGGCCAGCAGCCTCCTGAAAGAATTACAGCTCATTCTACTAGAGCAGTAGCTTCCACATGGGCTTTTAAACATGAGGCCTCTGTTGAACAGATTTGTAAGGCGGCGACTTGGTCTTAGCTTTATACCTTTTCTAAATTCTATGAATTTGATACTTTTGCTTCTTCGGAGGCTATTTTTGGGAGAAAGGTCTTACAGGCAGTGGTGCCTTCCGTTTAAGTTCCTGCCTTGTCCCTCCCTTCATCCGTGTCCTAAAGCTTTGGTATTGGTATCCCACAAGTAATGGATGAACCCGTGGACTGGATACACCTTTACAAGAGAAAACAAAATTTATGCTTACCTGATAAATTTATTCCTCTTGTGGTGTATCCAGTCCACGGCCCGCCCTGTCATTTTAAGGCAGGTGTTTTTTATTTTTAAACTTCAGTCACCACTGCACCCTATAGTTTCTCCTTTTTTTCTTGCTTGTCTTCGGTCGAATGACTGGGGGTGGCAGTTAGGGGAGGAGCTATATAGACAGCTCTGCTGTGGGTGTCCTCTTGCAGCTTCCTGTTGGGAAGGAGAATATCCCACAAGTAATGGATGAACCCGTGTACTGGATACACCACAAGAGAAATAAATTTATCAGGTAAGCATAATTTTTTTTATTTTTTTTTTATTTGTTCATCCTTCTGATAAAACTTTTTTTCTTCACACACACATTTTTAATTCATTCCTATGCTTCTAAGTAGCTTTGTTGTCAAACCGTTGTCCTTTATGACTCCAAATAGGCTTTTGCTTAGCTATATCTGACCTGGTGCAAGCAAGAATGGATTATATATAATTGGAGGGTTCACACACCCCACACTAATCAGTAAACATGTCATATGTGCTCCATTATTTTCATTGTTCTACTTAGTGTGTGAAGAATTTTTTCTGCTTGTTATGTTGTTAAAGACTTCTGTTGATGGTTTCACTATTTGCCCTGAAATACTTTTAGATTTTTTTTATCTTTTCTCTTCCTTTCTATATAAACAAACACTCAGAGCTTACTTAATCTACTATAATTACATCCCGTTTTTTTTTTTTTATATATATAAAAGGAACCATATGGCCGTTTGCCTTCTCAGCATCAACCCCACCCAAGTCTGGATGACCTGCATCGCCGTCGGAAGGAGATCATGGCTCAGCTAGAAGAAAGGAAAGTCATTTCCCCCCCACCTTTTGCACCTTCCCCCACGCTGCCTCATACCTTCCATTCTGAAGAGGTAAGAGACAGCAGAAGAGCAGCTTGGGAGTCCAAATTGAAGGTGCAGGAAATAAAACTAGTCTATACTTTTATTCACAGTTATATGTAACATTGATGTTTTTTTATTTTTTGTGCTTGACATTTAATGAGTAAGGTTCAGAAGTCTATAAGCTAAATAGTATTTTCAGCCCACATTTGCCACTTATTCCGTAGTTCAGCACTCTTAAATTGAGTAATTTTGAACACAATTGTAAAAAGTAATACTGTAAAGCTTTGTAACTTGGCATAAGCATTTCTAGAAAAGGAATAAGTATATATTATATATTGTGTCTTTCTAGCAGCTGGGAATCGTGTACAACTGTATCATTACATGTCAGGGAAATTAGAAGGTGAAAGACCAAATTTTCGCCAATCACTCACACTGTTAGAATGGACTTTCAAAAAGTTAAATGTCAGATGACTGTGTGTAATATTCTAAAAACAACCAATGACACAAGGGTGTCTCATAGCGTATAAAACAGTTTTAATGATAATGTGACACATTCAATGCTCCAAGAAAGGTACTCGCAATCTGACAACACCTTTTGCAAGGTGTATGTCTCCCAACAGTATGTGGCTTTTGAGTTGCTCAGCAAACTCTCTCAGGGTTAATCCTCTGTTCAACCAAGAATAGTTAAACGTAGAATCATGTTATTAAAAAAATGTACAAGTGACTGCAACATTAAGATATAAAACTGTTACAAAGAATTCTACAGTGCAATTTTTCAGCCTCCGCTTGTCCTGGCGGTTTCTCCGGGGAAAAAACAAGTTTCATACTTTTTTAAAAAAATTTGCAGTCTTGGGTACCCGATGCAACATATCTTTAAAGGGACAGTATACTATAAAATTGTTTTTCCCTTAATGTGTTTCCAATTACTTTTTTTACCAGCTACTGAGTATAAAATGTATGAGATTTGCTTTTTTAAGGCTTATTTGTGTATATGTATCAGCTGATTTTGTGTTTTGAAGCCATATCCTAATAAAATGGGTTGAGCTTGTAGGTGTAATCAGATCTCATTACTTTATCACATTGTGTTCATATACCTGCTACTTTATCTTATATCTGTCCATAAACCAATCACCAATACTTGGAGAGAACAATGGAAAATTAACATGTTATTACCTTATCTCTTCTATAACCCACTGGGAGTGTAATTTCTTCTGGCTGTGTTAATACAGCTTGGCCTCGTGGCCAAAAACTTTTAGGATGGGCGGGATTACCACAGGCTAAATCTATTTCAAATGCCATTATAAGAGTAATGGAAATACTTGTAAACAATTTAATACACTCCAGCAGGTAAAGTGGATCATTGGGAACAAATTAAAGGGGAGAACATTTCTGAGTAAACTGTCCCTTTAAATTAGACATGCAGTACACCTCAGAATAGGCTGTGCCGCCCACTTAATTGTTAGGTGCGGGCAGAGTTAGTTGTCTCCTTTTGACAGATGTAAGTTTTCGATAAGGCATAAGCTAATTCACGCAGCAATTTTTTTAATTTCTTTTTTTGAAGGTGCTAATTACTTGTACATGACAGTCTTCTTATAATGATTGTATTTACTATTCCATGCAATTTAATTATGTTCATAGAAATATATTTTTTATCATTTGCAATTTAAACAAACATTTTATCATTTTAATTTTGCTTTTATAAACTCTTAATTTTTCTGTCCTGTACATTTTAGTACCTTGATGAGGATCTGAAAATATCTGGGAAATACAAAGGGAATGATTACAGCCAGTATTCACCCTGGTCGTGTGACACTATTGGTTCCTACATTGGAACCAAAGATGCCAAACCCAAAGATGTTTCAGCTGGAGGCAGTGTGGAAGTAGCGGTAAGTAGAGGATTCTAACACGGGTTTTTGTTTGAGTTGTGCAAGATAATGCTTGCTAACAGAATATGGTACATTTTGCAAAGAGCACTGGATCCATTATCCAGTCAACTGGATTGTTTACTTCTATTGTTTTGTGGATGAAAAGTTTAAAAAAGCCGTATCTGTTTTCAAACAATTTTATTCTATAACTCATTCATTGTAAACTTTTTTTTACATGGTTTGCAATATCGCCTAATTGATATTTAATATGTTGTGGGATAATAACTCAATAGCATGACAATGTGTCTAGTGCATAACATTTTATTATTGCATTGTATCAAAACAAGCAGTCTCATGATCAACATGCAAAAGTGTGGTATGTTGCTTGCCTTCCCTCTGTGGGTATCCTTTAATGAGTTGGAAAGACTAAAAGTATACTTATAAAGGTGTTTTTGTCCACACAGAATGTCGAAAGCAAAGCTATGCGGGACCAACGAATAGAACTCCAGCGCAGAGCAACAGAGGCAGGAGATGATGACCTTATCCCTTTTGGTGATAGACCTACAGTGTCTCGCTTTGGTGCCATTTCCCGCACAAAAGTTTTGTATCCAACATCAGATCCAATGCAACAGGCACTGGCAGCCCAGGGTGGTGCTGCCAAATCGAACATGTCTGGTAGGTTCTTGCATCTTTTCGTTATATGCAGTGTGTGCCTAAAATGAATTCTTAAACTTTTGTGTAGATTAATTACCATATGAATCTTTTAAATAAATGTGAGATACTTTTGAATTTCTCGGTGGTTCCCGCGGGACTAAGGTAGTCCAGTAATGCCCAATTAAGTTCCCCCATCGTCATGTGTTTATTTTGACAGCCTGTGATTCTATACATGTTTTTATTCTTCTTAAAGGGGCAGTATACAGTGTAATACACTACTATAAAGAATATGTGCAGATACTGATATAAAAATCCAATATAAAACCTTTTAAAAACTTACTTAGAAGCTCCCAATTTAACACTGTTAATGAGATAAGCCAGGGACACCCACTGAAAGGGGCAGATAGCAGAACTCCCCTCTCTGCATATGAAAAGACCCATTATACAAATAGAAATAGTCTGAAGTCAGTATACATCAGTATACCTCTAAAACTTTGGGGCTTAGTTATGAGTCTGAAAATCAGCACAATGTTGCTTAAAAATAAATAAAATATAAATAGATCATCTACTAAACATTTATACAAAGAAAAATCTAGTTATATAATGTCCATTTAACTATGACAATTTTTGCTAGGCTGCTTTCCTATTTTGCACTGGAGTCCTAGAATGAACATACAAGCTTCC
>NC_069508.1:100740130-100840130 GCF_027579735.1 Bombina bombina
TACAAATGCATAATGTGAGGGGTAATGATTAAACATAAATCATGACTTTTAAAACTATATCGGGAAAAACACTCCCAACTCTTAAACACCATAACCTTATTTGAAGTGCAACATAAACAGAATCCCTCAGATAACAAGATTTTAACCTCCCTCACCCAGACCATACAGGAACTTAAACAGCATCTTCTAGAAGCACATCAGCATAAAGCTCACTCAAACAACAGTATTATGAAGGGAATAATAAACCCGGTAATATATTGGCTAGAACGCTTCACAGAAAGCAACTCAAATCGTATATACATTTGATCACAGCGGCGGATGGTACATCATTAAAAAGTAGCTCACAAATAGCTTGTTTTTTTCCCGCTTGTACAATAACACTAATATACTAAATCAAGACCTGATCATCATAAAGCAACATCTTATAGAAAACTACATTCAGAGCTTGGGACTCCCTGATAACTCTAGACTCCAGGATAACCGTTGAAGAGTTGTCCCAAGCAATAACAGAACTTCCCAGCGGTAAAAGCTCTGGCCCACATGGGTTCACACCGAAGTACTATAAGACATTCCAAACCATATTGGCACCCTCTATGCTTAAACTTTTTAATAACCTGCGTGAGCACCCGCACCTCTCCAAAACAATGCTTGAGGAGCATATTGCAATTATTATTAATATAATATAAAACCTGAAAAATTCCTTACTATAAACACTGATATCAAGATCCTTGCAAAAACATTAGCGAAACGCCTGAACAAATTCCTCCCAGAGTTAATATCAACTGACCAAGTGGGGATCGTGCCTGGTCGGGAGGCCAAGGGCAATACTACGAAGGTCCTTCAATTAATAAACTACGCACAGGTGCAGGGGATCTCCATGGCCTTATTCTCGACTGATGCAGAGATGGCTTTGATAGGGTAGATTGGCTCTTCCTGCATCAGATGATGTAGGTGATGAACTTCTGCAACCCTTTCCTAAACATGACCTTCGCACTCTACTCATCCTCCAAGGCATGTGTCAGAGTGAATGAAACCTTATCCGAGTCACAATAGGCAATGGCACGAGATAAGTGTGCCCCTTGTCCCCTCTGCTATTTGCCTTGTCAATAGAAATATTAGTGCACAAAACCAGAACCAATGACAAAATAAGCGGGATCAGGGTGGGAGACATGGAACACAAACAAGCACTTTACGCAGACGACATCCAGTATACACTCACAAACCTAGATGTTTCTATCCCAGAATTACTTGATGAAATAGATAAGTATGGGAATATCTCAAAATTCCATCTAAATCTGACAAAAACAGAACTTTTCAATATCAACAATCCCCCAGCCGACCACCACATTACGATAGCGCCTAAAAAGTATTAGGGTACATATCTCACAATAAGCCCTAAAGACCTTTTCAAATACATTTGAGTACAATTCAAAAATATTACTAAAGACCTTTACTCATGGAAAAATAAACCTTTTTTGTGGCTCAGCTGGATTGGGGTTATTAAAATGAATATTCTCCCCCGGATTCTTTATCTACTCCAAACTATACCAATCGCTCTCCCTACAGGTTATATAACTCACAGAAGGTTATTCAACAAGTTATCTGGTTGGGTTCGAGACCTAGAATCCAATAGAAAACAATGCACCTCCTGAGAGATAGTGGTGGGTTGGGCCTACCAAATATAGCATATTACTGCAGAGCCATCCTTTTACAATGCCTTTGGAGTGGTCACACAACACCGAATACAAGGCGTGGCCTCAAATATGTGGGCACACTCACGTGGATACCCTCACACCAATGCCCCAAGTCAATAGCCAAATACCCCCTGATCACAGAAGTCTTCCAGGAATGGGACAGAACACTAGCCTCTAGTACATACATCTCCTCCAAGGCTTCACATTTGTTGCCCATAATCAAAAACCCTGATCTTCCATACAGTCAATTAGGATTGCATTTGTGTAAACCATATAGTCAAAGAACGGGTATACTGCTCTACGCGATAGACAATGGCAAACTGTGTTTACAACAACTTATGCAATAAAGACACAAGAGGCTATTATCTTCATGGCTGCGATATAACCAACTCATCCACTACATAACACATCTTAAACACAAGCCTTACTTTAACAGAGACACTGTCCAAGAGATACAAATTAAACTCCAATGCAGAGGTGGTATTTAACCCCAAAAGGTTACATAAATGTTTTCCCACTGTAAGTACTAAATGTTGGAGGGGCTGTGGAGAAGATGGGTCTCTGCTCCATATCTGGTGGTCTTGTCAGAAATTGCGTGACTACTGGACGGAAGTCCTAGGTATCATGTCAGATACATTGAATGTAATTATTCTGAATAGCCCTGAAACTATACTTTTTCTTTCCTTTCCCAAAATAACAGAACCCACTAAACTTGCTCTTTAGTTAATAATGCTCATTGGAGCTAAACAACTTATTCCTAAATACTGGAAATTCCAAGATGTCCCATCCACAAAAGAATGGCAGTCTCAAGTCACTGACTTACTGCTTCTCGAGCGCTACCACTACCTTAAAACTAAACAAATTGAAACACACAAGGTGATGCTGGCCTTCTGGAACGATTACCCCTATAAAGGAAATCACCCTTTAAATACTTTATTCACGCTACCTAACCCTTCCCACCTTTTTTTTATTTTATTTTATTTTTTATTTCCTCTGTCTACCTCCTTTCTCCTTCTACCCCTATGTCTCTTTAATTCCTATCAACCGTGACACACAAAATCACACTTCTTTGCTTACCTATTCACCATAGACTCACATAACAAACATTTAATATGCGTTAAATTTAATAAATTTAAACTTTAATGAATTTAAGCCCAGGATCAAAAAATAATCTTAAAAACAGGGGCACTTAATCTCATTAAAGTTTACAAAGACGCTTATTTTTTAAAATACTTACCTTTGCTTCATGGCAAACATAACACTGATCCTCCGCCTGCATCTCCTGCTTTCTTTAGCATATGGATGACGAATTTGGCTTCCTCCAATCATGGCATCTATTCCTAGCCTTCCATCCAGTGATAGCTTTTCATTAACAATAAGGGAAACCATCTTTATGGTAATAAAGCTGGTAGAATTATGTTTATTCCCATAGAGGAAGAAGCGTTAGATAAGCTTGTGTGTAGATATGTATGTATATATACTGTATGTATATATATATATATATATATATACATACACACAGGGGTCAAGTCTAGCAGGAATGCATGGGAACATAGTTCATGCACTTTTTTTACAGGTGGAATTAAGTTTCCCCTGGAAAGAGAACAGAAACGATTCAGTAAACACTGCTGCTGCTGGTAAGAGTAGCTGGAGCACAGTCTCGTTAGAGAGATAGCGAGATCCTCTAGTAATGGGCAGTAACACCTCCTACAATACACTAAATGTGTATATGTACACTCTACATATCTCAAAATGAACTCAACAGATTTATTTCTGTTTAATGATTTGTTTTGATAAAATACTAAACTGCTGCTTAGTTGATCATTGCAAACCAAGATTTAAAGCGTTTGACATTTTTGGTCTCTTATGGCAATTCTATTGAGACCTATTTATGTTATGGCAGAAATTACTTATAATTTTTAAATTACTTACTTTTTTTGTGTTTTAATTGAGCTTTAAAGGGTATTTAGTAATCAACTAGCTGCTTTAACAAGTAATGAATCTTAACCCAATACGTCTTTGTCTCATTGCAACAGGGCCTTTGGAAATCAAAGTTCCAACAAGAAAATACAAACTTAGAACAATTTCACAGGAAAGAAAAGCCCTGCACTGTCCCCACTATGTATCAGGAAGGTCTATTCCGTTATGGCTCCTTTCCAGATGATAAAGTGCAAGTCCTTGAGTTACCCTACAAAGGGGATGATATCTCAATGGTGTTAGTACTGCCATTTCTATCAACTTCTCTAAAGAAGGTTGAGAAAAATCTAAATTTGGACAAGTTAGGGGATTGGCTGCACCAAAGTCGCGAGGTGCAGGTATCTGTCCATCTACCCCGATTTCGAATTGATGACTCCTTTAGCGTGAAAGAAATGCTACAAGAGATGGGACTTGTAGACCTCTTTGACCCAAACACTGCAAGATTACCAGGTAAATTCTAGAAATCTGTTTTATATATATTTCTAATACTCTATTTAAATGGACATTTTGGCCCAAATGTAAATGCTCATAGATTTGAATAGAAACATATTTGCGATATTCATGTATTGGCAAAAATGCTTCTAATAAGTTATCACTGTTATAGTGTGAACATTTTTCTCTGCACGTGCATGTGAAGCATAGCTAGATATTCTCAGTGCACCAACATTTTACATACTGCAGCTGCTCAGATTGCCAGTGGGGCTTGCCATGTCAGCAATTAACAAATTGAGTTATTACCAGACAGTACAAGCACCTTAGGCTCTCTGAGCAAGTGTTTTGTTTAAAATGCTGGTGTACGGTGCATACTTAAATACACTTTTAAAACAGCTATAGCTCTTACTAGAAGCATTTTTGCTAATATATGTATATTACAAAAATGCTTCTATTCAAAACTGAAATGCACCCATGTGGATTCCAATTATGGATGGAATATCTGTTTAAATAGCTTTATTTCATTTTTGATCTCATGGGATCTTAAATAATTCAATGTTATTTATTATGTTGTAAGGTTGTTGACTTTTGCAGTATTCACGATTTAATTTATTTTTTTCTCAATATTTTTTTTTTTTCTTAATTACAGGAATCATTGCAGGGGGGAGATCTGATCTCTATGTTTCAGACGCATTCCACAAGGCATTTTTAGAGGTAAATATATTTTGTAAAGTGTCTGCTTATTGGTGACGTTTCATTTAGAAGCCTCTTTAATTCACCAAATATTTTGCAGCTTTTTCACACTTTTGGCTAGATTATAAGTGTGGCGCTAAATTATCACGCGCCTGTAAATGGGCAAATTTGCCCGTTTGCAGGCCAGCGATAATTAATCAGCCATTATAAGTTGCTGGTTATTGCTCCAGCAAACTTGTGGTAGAAATTAGCGCTTATAAAATTAACCAGAGATCAGATCTCTGGTTAATTTTATAAATGTGCCCCAAATGCCATAAAATCAAGTGTAGTGTATTTTATTTAATAAAATAACTGCACTAGGCAGTATTTTGGGGGGAAATATGGGTGTGGGGTGTACGAAGAAAAACAGCACTGAAAAGTGCCTTTACATCGAAGTTTATGGGAACTGTATGTTCCCAGTAAATATACATGTATATGCTTTATATACAAATATATTTGTGCTAATGTGTATATACACATATTAACACACTAATATATATGTATATAGTCATTTACATATATATTTACAATGCGTGACTTTACCCCCCTTTGCTGCACGAGGTTCTCATGCTGTGTGTCACGGCATAATAACGAGGCTCCCATAGCTCGCATTCGCATTGCTGACAACTTGTAATACCACCACACATTAGGGTGCCCTGGTATTACACAGTGGAGCACAAACATCGTTTTCACTAAAGCGATATTTAGCGCTCCACTTGTAATCAGGCCCTAAGTATTTTAGTTGAAGTTGCCAGTTAATATATCCCCTAATTTATCTGCCTTGTTCTTGCTGTTTCCTTCAGTGAAGATATTGGTAAAGTACGACTATTCTCCTAAAATCACAAACAGCTTTTTTCCTAACAATATGTTATCCTAACACCAAGCACAGCATTACTCACTGTTTACTTCTCAACCTCATTATTAAAGGGACATTAAACACACTCACCTAGATTACGAGTTTTGCGTTAGAAGATGTGCGGTGCTAACGAGCAATTTATGCTCACCGCTCACTTACAGACAGCGCTGGTATTACGGGTTTTTACAAACCCGGCGTTAACCGCAAAAAAGTGAGCGAAGAGCAAAATTTTGCTCCACATCTCACCTCAATACCAGCGCTGCTTACGTTAGCGGTGAGCTGGTAAAACGTGCTCATGCACGATTTCCCCATAGGAATCAATGGGGGAAAGCCGGCTGAAAAAAAACCTAACGCCTGCAAAAAAGCAGCGTAAAGCTCCTAACGCAGCCCCATTGATTCCTATGGGGAAATAAAAGTTATGTCTACACCTAACACCCTAACATGAACCCTGAGTCTAAACACCCCTTAATCTTACACTTATTAACCCCTAATCTTCTGCCCCCGACATCGCAGACACCTACATTATATTAGTAACCCCTAATCTGCCGCTCCGGACACCACCGCCACCTACATTATACTTATGAACCCCTAATCTGCTGCCTCCAACATCGCCGACACCTACATTATATTAACCCCTAATCTGCCGCGCCCAATGTCGCCGCAACCTAACTACATTTATTAACCCCTAATCTGCCACCCACAACGTCGCCACCGCTATAATAAAGTTATTAACCCCTAAACCTAAGTCTAACCCTAAACCTAACACCCCCTAACTTAAGTATAATTTAAATAAATGTAAATAAAATTACTACAATTAACTAAATAATTACTATTTAAAACTAAATACTTACCTATAAAATAAACCCTAAGCTAGTTACAATATAACTAATATTTTTATTTTACAGACAACTTTGTATTTATTTTAACTAGGTACAAAAGTTATTAACTATGTAATAACTACATAGTTAAAATAAATACAAATTTACCTGTAAAATAAAATCTAACCTAAGTTACAATTACACCTAACACTACACTATAATTAAATAAATTAAATAAATTAAATACAATTAATTACAATTAAATAAAATGATCTAAAATACGAAAAAAACAAACACTAAATTACAGAAAATAATAAAATAATTACAAGATTTTTAAACTAATTACACCTACTCTAATCCCCCTAACAAAATAAAAAAGCCCCCCCCAATAAAAAAAGCCCTACCCTACACTAAATTACAAATAGCCCTTAAAAGGGCCTTTTGCGGGGCATTCCCCCAAAGTAATCAGCTCTTTTACCTGTAAAAAAAAAAAGTACAAATACCGCCCCAACATTAAAAACCACCACCCACACAACCAACCCTACTCTAAAACCCACCCAATTCCTCCTTAAAAGAAACTAACACACTAACCCCCTGAAGATCACCTTACCGGGAGACGTCTTCACCCAACCGGGCCGAAGTCCTCAACGAAGCCGGGAGAAGTCTTCATCCAACCGGGCAGAAGTGGTCTTCCAGACGGGCAGAAGTCTTCATCCAGACGGCATCTTCTATCTTCATCCATCAGGCGCAGAGCGGGTCCATCTTCAAGACATCCGACGCGGAGCATCCTCTTCTGTGCTGCACTTTAATAAGATATCTGGTTCCAAAAAGAGACAAATGCCACTCTCGGGAGCCTTTTTTGACATTCGTTGCTCCCCGAAAGCAACAAATGCACATTCCTATTAAACACGCTTCGTGCAGCTTTTTCGGATTGTGGGTGCTGCCATTTTAAAACGTAGGTTACACTGCAGGTGTCTAAAGGAGAGTCGCTAAACATGTGCAAACACATCAACACTGAAATGCAGTGAAAGCTAGGTTTCAACATGGCAGCCCTCATAACTAGAATATTCGAAATACTGTACTTATAGAGTTTATTTAGTGTATAATGTCCCTTTAAAGTGACACTTCTAGAAACATCAGTGAAATAAGTTAGAGACCATAACATCACTGCTGATTTTTGTTTTCTCTGAAACAAATGCACATTAATAGATATGATTTCTAAATCAGTTTTGGGTGTTCGTCTGGAGACTGAAATTAGAAGCTGTTGAGCATTAGGAAAATCAAGGAGCTTTTGCTGGCAATTACTTAAAGGGACAGTAAAGTAAAAAAAAATCTTTCATTAGGGCATGTAATTTTAAACAACTTTCCAATTTACTTTTATTACCAATTTTGCTTTGTTGTCTTGGTATTCTTAATTGAAAGCTAAATCTAGGAGGTTCATGTGCTAATTTCTTAGACCTTGAAGACTGCCTCTAATCGGAAAGCATTTTTACAGTTTTTCACCACTAGAGGGCGTTAGTTTATGTGTTTCATATAGATTACATTGAGCTCAGGCACGTGAAGCTCCTAGACAGCACTGATTGACTAAAAATGCATGTCTGTCAAAAGAACTGAAATAAGGGGGTAGTTTGCAGAGGCTTAGATACAAGGTAATCACAGAGGTAAAAAGTATATTATTATAACTGTGTTGGTTATGCAAAATTGGGGAATGGGTAATAAAGGGATTATCTACCCTTTTAAACAACAAAAATTCTGGTGTTTACTGTCCCTTTAAATTGCTCTATTTCCATATCAATAAATAATGGGATCATTTATTAATATTTTATTCAATCTGTCAGTCTCTATAATAACTAATAGAGCTGTTTCTAAGATATGTAACCGCAATGAAAGATTGCGAGTTTCTGAGGGAATACAGCAGAAGACTATATATATATATATATATATATATATATATATATATATATATATATATATATATATATACATATATATATAAACAAGCATGGAAATTGCACTCCCAATAACCAGAGTCCTTATGCCCTGGGTGCAGCAAACAAAATAGATAAAAATGCAGAACAAGCAAACTCCAAGGGACTTTTCAAAATCACTTTAATCAGTGTTAACGTTTTCGGACAAAATATAGTCCGTCTTCAGACAAAAAAGAAGACGGACTATATTACGTCCGAAAACGTTAACACTGATTAATATATATATTAATATATATATACACACAGTGTGTGTATATGTTTGTATGAATGTGTGTGTGTGACTGTGTGTGTATGTATGTATGTCACTAGCTCATGGACTCTTGCCAGTTACATGAAATATATATATATATATATATATATATATATATATATATATATATATATATATATATATATAAATATATACATGTGTGACTGTATGTGTGTGTGTGTGTGTATATATATATATATATATATATATATATATTTCTTTCATGTAACTGGCAAGAGTCCATGAGCTAGTGACGTATGGGATATACAATCCTACCAGGAGGGGCAAAGTTTCCAAACCTCAAAATGCCTATAAATACACCCCTCTCCACACCCACAATTCAGTTTTACAAACTTTGCCTCCCTTAGGAGGTGGTGAAGTAAGTTTGTGCTTGATTTTTCTTCTATGATATGCGCTTCTCAGCATTTTGAAGCCCAATTCCTCTCAGAGTACAGTGTTTGTCAGAGGGATGTGAAGGGAGTATCGCCTATTGATTTTATGGTTTTCCTCACTGGAAATGTTTTTAAAGGTTCTCTGTTATCGGTCGTAGGGATTCATCTCCTACCTCCCTTTTCAGATCCACGAAATACTCTTATATGCCATTACCTTTACTGATGCTTTCTCAGTACTGGTTTGGCGATGGGTGTCTTTCAGTAAGTATGTTTTCATTATTTAAGACACTCTCAGCTATGGTTTGGCGCTTTATGTATTAATATAAAGTTTTAAATATATGTATTTTACTTATATTTTCCATGAGTCAGGTCTATGTATATTTCCTTTTGCAGACTGTCAGTTTCAGTTTGGGAAGCATGTTTTAGGAAGTTATTTTTCTTACCTGGGATATATAGTCCTTTTTTTTCAAATTGACTGTTTTTCTTTAAATTTTGCGGGCAAAATAAGACTCGCAAGGTCGCAAAATGCTGTTATTTATTGTTGGCACGATAATTATTTGGCGCGAAGGTAAGTCTTTGATGACACAAGTTCTTCATTTCCAGCATCTTCGTTGACGCCAGGTTTCCTTGCATGAGGTTGCGTCTGTTATGACGCGAGTTGCGTCATTTCCGGATGTTGTTGGCGCCAAAAAAAAGTAAACTTCTTTTTGCGTCGTGCGTCATACTTGGCGCCAAAAAAAATATTGCCTTCTATATGCTCAGAGGGCTATGTTGTTTGCATTTTTTCTTATTCCTGAAACTGCCATATAAGGAAATTGTAAATTTTGCTTTAATGTTGTTTTTTCTTTTACATTTTGTCTGAGGAATCAAGAAACTCTTTGGTAAATTGATCCTCCAACCATGTCTTTGAAGAAACAACACTAGTTGATTTGTGTGAGATTCGGCTAAATGTAAAGACTGAGCTAGTACCAAGATATCGTCCAAATAAGGAAACGCTGCAATACCTCTCTGATTACAGATAGAAGGGTACCGAGAACCTTCGAAAAGATCCTTTGAGCTGTTGCTAGGCCAAATGGAAGAGCGACAAATTGGTAATGCTTGTTCAGAAGCAACTGTTGGAACCCTGCTGCCTGATCACAGTTCTATCAAAGCTAAGTGTATCTGTTGTAAATTAGCTGAGATTATATCTCCAGCTGTAGTATGTAACAGTTGTCATGATAAACTTTTGCATGCAGAAAACGTTTCCATCAGTACTAGTACAGTTTCTGTTGTTCCTTCGACATCTAATGTACATGATATCCCTGTTGATATGAAAAATTATATTGCTGATGCGATACAGAAGGCTTTGTCTGCTATTCCGCCTTCTAATAAACGTAAAAGGTCTTTTAAAACTTCTCATAAAATTGATGAAATTTCTAATGACCGACAACATACTGAAATATCCTCCTCTGATGAGGATCTCTCTGATTCAGAAGATCCTACCTCAGATATTGACACTGACAAATCTACTTATCTTTTCAAGATTGAGTATATTTGTTCCTTGTTAAAAGAAGTGTTGGTTACTTTGGATATTGAGAAATCTAGTCCTCTGATATCAAAACTAGTAAAAGTTTAAATTCTGTTTTTAAACCTCCTGTGGTTACTCCAGTGGTTTTTCCAGTTCCTGGTGCTATTTCTGATGTGATTGCTAAGGAATGGATTAAGCCTGGTACTTCTTTCATTCCTTCTTCTAGGTTTAAAAGGTTTAACTCTAGATTAGAATTTTGTCCCCAAAGTTCATGGGGCTATTTCTACTCTTGCCATACGTACTACTATTCCTATGGAAGACAGTATTTCTTTTAAAGATCCTTTAGATAGGAAACTTGAATCCTATCTAAGGAAAGCTTATTTATATTCTGGCTATATTCTCAGGCCTACCATTTCTATGGCTGATGTTGCCACTGCATCAACCTTTTGGTTAGATAGCTTAGCGCAACAGAAAACGGATCCGGATTTGTCTAGCATTGTTTCCTTTCTTTCCAAGGTAACAATTTATTTGGTTCTCAGTTGGATTCAATTATTTCAACTATCACTGGGGGGAAGGGAGTTTTCTTGCCTCAGGATAAAAGATCTAAGGGTAAATCTAAAGCTTCTAATCATTTTCGTTCTTTTCGATAGAATAAGGAACAGAAAACCAATCCTTCCCCTAAAGACTCTGGTTCCAATTGGAAACCTTCTTCAAATTGGAACAAATCCAAGCCTTTGAAGAAACCAAAGCCAGCCCCCAAGTGTGCATGAAGGTGCGGCCCTCGATTCAGTTCAGCTGGTGGGGGCAGATTGAAATTATTCCAAGACATTTGGGCAGATTCTGTTCAAAATCAGTGGATTCAGAGTATTGTCTCTCAAGGGTATCGAATAGGATTCAAAGTAAGACCTCCTGTGAGAAGATTCTGTCTCTCACGTTCCAGCAAATCCAGTGAAGGCTCATGCTTTTCTGAAGTGTGTTTCAGATCTAGAGCTTTCAGGGGTAATAATTCCAGTTCCGTTTCAGGAACAGGGTGTGGGGTTTTATTCAAATCTATTCATTGTCCCAAAGAAAGAAAATTCATTCAGGCCAGTTCTGGATCTGAAGTTTTTAAATCATTTTGAGAGAGTCCCAACTTTCAAGATGGGGACTATGAGGACTATTTTGCCTTTTGTTCAGCAAGGTCATTAAATGTCCACGATAGACTTACAGGATGTATATCTTTACATTCTGATTCATCCAGAGCACTATCGGTTTCTGAGATTCTCTTTTCTAAACAAGCATTACCAATTTGTCGCTCTTCCATTTGGCCTAGCAACAGCTCCAAGGATCTTTTCGAAGGTTCTCGGTACCCTTCTATCTGTAATCAGAGAGTAGGGTATTGCAGCGTTTCCTTATTTGGACGATATCTTGGTACTAGCTCAGTCTTTACATTTAGCCGAATCTCACACAAATCAACTAGTATTGTTTCTTCAAAGACATGGTTGGAGGATCAATTTACCAAAGAATTTCTTGATTCCTCAGACAAGGGTCACCTTTTTAGGTTTCCAGATAGATTCAGTGCCCATGACTCTGTCTTTAACAGACAAGAGACAAATGAAATTGGTTTCAGCTTGTCGAATCCTTCAGTCTCAAAAATTCCCTTCAGTGGCTATGTCCATGGAAGTTTTAGGTCTCATGACTGCAGCATCGGACGCGATCCCCTTTGCTCATTTTTATATGAGACCTCTACAGATTTGTATGCTGAATCAATGATGCAGGGATTATACTCGGATATCACAATTGATATACTTCCCAAAATTCAACTCTCTCTATCTTGGTGGTTAGACCATCATCGTATAGTTTAAGGGGCTTCTTTTGTTCATCCTACCTGGACAACAGATGCAAGTCTTTCAGGTTGGGGAGCTGTTTGGGGATCTCTGACAGCACAAGGGGTTTGAAAACCTCAAGAGGCGAGGTTACCAATCAATATTTTAGAACTCCGTGCTATTTTCAGGGCTCTTCAGGTTTGGCCCCTGTGAAAGAGAGAACCATTCATTTGTTTTCAGACGCACAATATCACAACTGTGGCATATGTCAATCATCAGGGTGGAACTCGCAGTCCCCTAGCTATGAAAGAAGTATCTCAGATACTTTCTTGGGTGGAATCCATCTCTTGTCTAATTTATGCGGTGCATATCCCAGGTGTAGACAATTGGGAAGCGGATTATCTCAGCCGTCAGACCTTACATCCGGGGGAGTGGTCTCTCCATCCAGATGTATTTTGTCAGATTGTACAGATGTGGGGTCTTCCAGAAATAGATCTGATGGCTTCTCATCTAAACAAACTTCCCAGGTACCTATCCAGGTCCAGGGATCCTCAGGCGGAGATGGTGGATGCTTTAGCAGTTCCTTGGTTTTACCAACCTGTTTATATCTTTCCACCTCTAGTTCTTCTTCCAAGAGTGATCTCCAAGATCATTATGGAACAATTGTATGGGTTTCTGATAGCACCAGCGTGGCCTCACAGATTTTGGTATGAGGATCTTGTCCAGATGTCCAGTTGCCAGCCTTGGCCACTTCCTTTAAGACCAGACCTTCTGTCTCAAGGGTCGTTTTTTTCCATCAGGATCTCAAATAGTTAAATTTGAAGGTATGGAAATTGAACGCTTAGTGCTTAGTCATAGAGGTTTCTCTGACTCAGTGATTAATACTATGCTACAGGCTAGTAAGTCTGTTTCAAGGAAGATTTATTATCGAGTTTGGAAGACCTATATTTCATGGTGTTCTTCTCATAAATTCTCCTGGCATTCTTTTAGAATTCCTAGAATTTGACAGTTTCTTCAGGATGCTTTGGATAAAGGTTTGTCTGCAAGTACTTTGAAGGGAAAAATCTCTGCTCTTTCTGTTTTATGTCATAGAAAGATTGCTAAGCTTCCTGATATTCACTGTTTTGTTCAGGCTTTGGTTCATATCAAGCCTGTTATTAAATCAATCTCTCCTCCTTGGAGTCTTAATTTGGTTTTGAAGACATTAGAGGCTCCTCCTTTTGAGCCTAAGCATTCTTTGGATATTAAACTACTTTCTTGGAAAGTGTTGTTTCTTTTGGCTATCTCTTCAGCTAGAAGAGTTTCCGAATTGTCTGCTCTCTCTTGTGAGTCTCCTTTTCTGATTTTTTTTATCAGGATAAGTCTGTTTTGAGGACTTTGTTTAAATTTCTTCCTAAGGTTGTGAATTCTAACGACATTAGTAGGGAAATTGTTTTTCCTTCCTTGTGTCCTAATCTCAAGAATATTCTTGAAAGATCTTTACATTCTTTGGATGTTGTAAGAGCTTTGAAATATTATGTTGAAGCTACTAAAGATTTCAGGAAGACCTCTAGTTTTTTTGTTGTCTTTTCTGGTTCTAAAAAAGGTCAGAAAGTTTCTGCCATTTCTTTGGCATCTTGGTTAAAGCTTTTGATTCCTAAAGCTTATTTGGAGGTGGAACAGTCCCCGCTTCAGAGGATCCACAGCTCATTCTACTAGATCAGTCTCCACTTCTTGGGCTTTTAAGAATGAAGCTTCAGTTGATCAGATTTGCAAAGCAGCAACTTGGTCTTCTTTGAATACATTTACTAAATTTTAGCATTTTGATGTAATTTGCTTCTTCTGAAGCAGTTTTTGGTAGAAAAGTTACATAATTTATGTAAGAACTTACCTGATAAATTAATTTCTTTCATATTGGCAAGAGTCCATGAGACCCACCCTTTTTCTGGTGGTTATGATTTTTTGTATAAAATCACAATTATATTTCCAGTTCCTCTTTTTTGTATGCTTTTTTACTCCTTTTTCTATCACCCCACTACTTGGCTATTTGTTAAACTGAATTGTGGGTGTGGTGAGGGGTGTATTTATAGGCATTTTGAGGTTTGGGAAACTTTGCCCCTCCTGGCAGGATTGTGTATCCCATACGTCACTAGCTCATGGACTCTTGCCAATATGAAAGAAATGAATTAATCAGGTAAGTTCTTACATAAATTATGTTTTATATTTATATATATAATATTTAAGGTCTTCGAGTGGTTTAAATCTAAATTGGAAGCATTTGCCTGTGTGAGGCTGAGACATTGGGGAACATTTATGAAGCAGCGGATGCTGATTATTCTGTGCGAGCCTTCCAGTTCTGGCTCGCCGGAAACAGGAGTTAAGAAGCAGCGGTCGTCTCTGAGGTGGCGAACTGCAATCATTCCGATCGGGGTGACTAACACCGCCTGCTAGCGCCAATTGGCCGCAAATGTGCAGGAGGCGACATTGCACAAGCATTTCACCAGAAATGCTTGTGCAATGTTAAATGCCGACAGCGTATGCTGTCTGCATTAAGCGATGCAGGGCGGACATGATTCGCTGTATCGAATTATGTCTGCCCGGGGTATGATAAATCTACCCCATTGTTTTCTGTTATATGTAGACTGAAAGAGGTCTTCTCATTTCATTCTTCATCCCTATTTCTAGCTTAAAGGGACATGAAACCCAATTTTTTTCTTTCATGATTTAGAAAGAGCGTGCTATTTTAAACAACTTTCTAATATACTTCTATTATCTAATTGGTTTCATTCTCTTGATATTCTTTGCTGAAAAGCATATCTAGATAGGCTCAGTAGCTGCTGATTGGTGGGTGCACATAGATGCCTCATGTGATTGGCTCGCCCATGTGCATTGCTATTTCTTCAACAAAGGATATCTAAAACAAATAATACAAATTAGATAATAGAACTAAATTTGAATGTTGTTTAAAATTGTATTCTCTTACTGAATCATGAAAGAAGAATTTTGGGTTTAGTGTCCCTTTAAGTTCTAAGGATGTTTAGGCATTACCCAACCTTTCCTATTCCTCTTACATGCCATATATTCATTTACTGAAATACTTTTCCCTATTTTAATTCCCAGTAAACATTATGGTTGCTATAAAATTTACTTTGTTATTATAAGACCCAAAAGAATTAGAATTAGCTGCTTCAGGATCTAAGCTTCTTGGGGCTTTTGCAGTTTGCCTCGTGTCACTGTGGCATCATTAGGAGCGTTTCCTGCACTGTCACTTATGCCCATTACTTAGGAGCATATGCATGGGACCTCTTGAAATGTATTACTTTAGCTGTTGTGTATTTGGGCTTCCAGTAGTGCCCTTACTCCCTTTCGAGCATATTGAGTGCTCCTTACAGGACAGCTAATTGTCTATCAGATGCTTAGCTGTTCTACTCCCCTTTGTCCTCATCTCCAGTAGTTTCTCAGTCAGCTTCTTTAGAGCAGCTGTGAGCTGAATTGTCCTGATCTCAGCTTAGCAGTCTGTATCCTGTAGTTCCTTGTGTATACTGGTGTCTAGCAGCAAGTAACTTTGTATCTTGGTGTCTAGCAACTATACCTGTTTCATATAGTGTCCAATAGCAAAACACCTCAATTTCTTTCATGTAATTAGCAAGAGTCCATGAGCTAGTGACGTATAGGATATACATTCCTACCAGGAGGGGCAAAGTTTCCCAAACCTCAAAATGCCTATAAATACACCCCTCACCACACCCACAATTCAGTTTTACAAACTTTGCCTCCCGTGGAGGTGGTGAAGTAAGTTTGTGCTAGATTCTATTTCCTGGGCGTTTAGGAATGAAGCTTCTGTTGATCAGATTTGCAAAGCAGCAACTTGGTCTTCTTTGCATACTTTTACTAAATTCTACCATTTTGATGTGTTTTCTTCTTCTGAAGCAGTTTTTGGTAGAAAAGTACTTCAGGCAGCTGTTTCAGTTTGATTCTTCTGCTTATAATTTCAGTTTTTTTCATTATTAAGATTAAAACTTTTGTTTTGGGTTGTGGATTATTATTTTTTCAGCGGAATTGGCTGTCTTTATTTTATCCCTCCCTCTCTAGTGACTCTTGCGTGGAAGTTCCACATCTTGGGTATTTATTATCCCATACGTCACTAGCTCATGGACTCTTGCTAATTACATGAAAGAAAACATAATTTATGTAAGAACTTACCTGATAAATTCATTTCTTTCATATTAGCAAGAGTCCATGAGGGCCACCCTTTTTTTGTGGTGGTTATGATTTTTTTGTATAAAGCACAATTATTCCAATTCCTTATTTTGATGCTTTCGCTCCTTTCTTATCACCCCACTTCTTGGCTATTCGTTAAACTGAATTGTGGGTGTGAGTGTGGTGGTGAGGGGTGTATTTATAGGCATTTTGAGGTTTGGGAAACTTTGCCCCTCCTGGTAGGAATGTATATCCCATACGTCACTAGCTCATGGACTCTTGCTAATATGAAAGAAATAAATTTATCAGGTAAGTTCTTACATAAATTATGTTTTTCTGGTTGCTTTCTTAGCCTTTGTCCTAGTGTCCAGTAGTAGCTGCTTGTGATCTTGATACTGGTGTCTAACAGTAGTAGCCGGTGTAATCGGTTCCCAGTAATTTTGTCTTGTGATGCACCACTGTGACTTGGTGCTGCTGCCAAGGATCCTTCTAAGTCATCTGGGATTTGTGACACACATTAAAGCTAAGAAGTATTAGTATTTTTGGGACTGTATAATATTCTCTAGAAGCTTTTTAAGACCGGTTTGCTGATTACTTTTACTTCTTTTTTTTTTAAACCTGAACAGTTTTGTTAAAGGACTAGTAACTGTCATGCAACCTGGTGAGACTATTTCTGGGCTCAGATCTGGCCAGAAGTTTTTTCTAAGACTTTAAAGGCCTCTCGTTTTTCAAACTAATGTTGAATCCAAACTTTCTCCCTAATAAACACTTCTTCATAAACTAAATACAGGATGTATATTGCATGTTCTCACCCCTGATGACAGGGCAGGGCCCTCTAAAGAGCCGGCCCAGGAAGGATGTCTCTCTCAACCTGCCCAAACGGCAGACCAGTTCCACTCCATACAAGCAAGGTCATGCTTCTATCCTGATTGTGTTTGGAAGGTTTGCCTGCGGTTAGAGACATTTTAAGTCACAATTAAACTTTTATGATTTAGAGCATATAATAAAAAAAAAAAATCCAATTTACTTCTATTATCAAATTTCTCGTGGTATTTTTATTGATACATAGCTACTTTCCTTGAAAGCATACTGGGGTATGGTCAGGAGCATGCATGTGTCATAAGCACATACAGCTCTGTTTACAACAATGTGTTTAATGTTACACAAATAAAGCACTTGAGATGTGCACACTCCTTAGCATGCTTGAGTTTGCACTCATAGAAAGGAGCTGTCTTAACAAAAAATACAGAGAGAGAAATCAGTCAATTTAAAGGGACACTGAACCCAATTTTTTTATTTCGTGATTCTGATAGAGCAGGCAATTTTAAGAAACGTTCTAATTTTTCTTCATTCTCTTGGTATCTTTATTTGAAAAGCAATAATGTACGTTTAGATGCCGGACCCTTTTTGGTGAACAATCTGGGTTGTTCTTGCTGATTGGTGGATTGATTTAACCGACCATTAAACAAGTGCTGTCCAGGGTCTGAACCAAAAAATAAAGTGCAAATAAAGATAGCAAGAGAACGAAGAAAAATTGATAATGGGATTAAATTAGAAAGTTGCTTAAAATTGCATGCTCTATCTGAATCACAAAGTAAAAAATTTGGGTTCAGTGTCCCTTTTTAAAAGTATATGCTCTGTCTGACTCATTAACATTTAATATTTAGTTCCATGTCCCTTTAAGAAAACATTTAGTCAAATAAAACTCTGTAACCCATAAAAAAATGATCACTAATGTGGTCCATGGGAAGGTCAGCCAGTCTGTACTTTTACTGCCTTACTCTGACTACCATTTTCATGCCAAAATAATTTATCAGTCAACCATAATAAATATCTCAGAGATAGAAGGTAAAACAAAAACTATGGTTTAACAACGTTCGTAAGTAAGTTGCTGCATAGCACTGCTTACACCCTTTGTGTGATGGATTACTGCGCATGCACGGGATTCTCGTTGTGATGTAAGCGCTAGTGTGGACTCTGTGATGAGCCAAATATAAGCTCATTCATATCTTGCGTTATCAGAAAATCTAGGAGTTGTTCCATGGGTAGCAGGTTATTTGCTTCATTCTCTTGATATACTATGTTGAAAAGCATATGTTGGTAGACTTAGGAGCAGCAATGCATTACTGGGAGCTAGCAGCTTATGGCTACACATATATAACTCCTTATCACTGGTTTACTATATGTGATCATCTAGCTTGCAGTAATTTATTGCTGCTCCTTCAACAAAGGATAACAAGATTTAAAAAAAAAAAAAAAGAAGTAAATAGGAAAGTTATTTAAAATCTATATGCTCTATTTGAATCATGAAACAAATTAAAGTTTCATATCCCTTTAAGTAAATGATCCCTAATCCTTTCCTTCAGTGGTCTAGAAGTTTGTCCTAAGCAGAGGCGTAACTAGAAACCACAGGGCCCAGGTGCAAGAATCTAAGAAGGGCACCCCACCCCCCTACCCACCCCCCAAAAAAGTGAATTTGGTACATATCTTTTTTTTTTTTTACATTTAACACAGAAAAAAAATGTGAATCAGATTACACGTCTGCAAAAGGAGGTACCCTGTGCCCACAGTCTGTGAGATGGTCTGACCCCCTATTACTGTATATAGTGACACTGTTTAACCCACCAGTACTGTATGAGTTAGTGACACAGTCTGTAATCTGACGGTGAGATGGCTGGCCTGACCCTACCCGCCCCAGTACTTTATAAAGTGACCACAGTAGTCAGTGACATGGTCCAGCCCCCACGTACTGTATATAGTGGTACTTTATAGTGAGACTGTTTACCCCCTCCCCTATGCTGTAATAACAAGGTCTGTCATTTGCTGGTTCCACAAACACACACACATGCATAAATACACACACAGTCACATACACACACACACACACACACACAGTCACATACATACATACATACACATACACACATACAAACACCAATGGCTAAACCAGAAACACTAACCCCTGTAGTCAGAGACACTAGTGAGGCATCATGTCACACTCACATTATATCAGTGCAGGCAGTGGCAGGTCAACATTTTTTTTTTTTTTTTTTTTAAGCTGGGCCCCCACCCTCAGGGGCCCAGTCGCAGTTGCGGTCTCTGCACCCCCTGTAGTTACGTCCCTGGTCCTAAGTATTATCTCTTGAATGAGGGGTATCGCCCTTTTATCCCTACAACTGATAGTACCTTTAATGACAACCTTTGTTTAGTTACAGTAGAGTTTTTGGTCCTATTACTATAAAAGCTGTTACAAGGAAAAATCATCTTAACTCATTTCCTTGTAGACATTGTTTGTTGGTCATCCCTCTCTTACACTTGAATTCACTAAGGGCTATAGGATGCTTTTTACATTCTTTGCTTTCATAAAAAATCACTGTTTTTGCAGATATTTTAACCATTAGGCAGGGACGGCTTTATAAATGGACCTGGTGGGATCACAAGACCCAGGCATCACATGGGGAGAGAATATTCTGGATAATAATGTTCTTACATTACACACTAAATACATTTTAGAAGCATAGTATTGAAGTTAGTCCCTGCCTCCCTCTAGTCATGAGTGCCGCCATGTTGAAATCTATCTTGCACTACATTCCAGCGGTGACTTGTCTGCACATGTGCATCAACTCTACTTCAGATACATGCAGTGTAACCTAGGTTCCAAAATGGCAGCACCCATGATCAGAATGAGGTGTATAAAATGACTGTATTTAGTATCCCTTTAAAAATGAATCTTATATGAATCTCATCTTCACGTTCTCATGTGAATTTTGAATCTGCTGAACTTTAATCTCTGAGACAACTGACTCGGGTTGTGTTTAGACTGCAGTGTGCAGGGAGTTGAGGGCACCAGATTATTCTTGGACCCAGGTTGCACAATGCTTGAGCTATTCCTGCGATTGAACATTTTGAATAATTTTGTCTCTGTATTTGTGTATGTTCTTTTTATTTTTGCATTATAGATTCACCTCTGCTGCAGGCTGGATTTTTAGTAAAAAAAAAAAAGTTTACATTAATTTTGAAGTACATTATTCTATATTAATTTCAGCATAAAACTGAGAAATATTTGTTTTGTTTTTCAGGTAAATGAGGAGGGTAGCGAAGCGTCTGCAGCCACTACTGTATTAGTGACAGGACGTTCCCTTAACCTCAACCGGAATGTGTTTAAAGCCAACAGGCCCTTCCTGGTCTTTATTCGGGAGGTCGCTATAAATGCCATTATATTTATGGGAAGAGTATCAGATCCAAGCACAGAGTAACTAGTTCCAACAACAGCTTGAATACCAAAAGCACAAACTCATATTTTAAATAAATAATGAAAACCGAAAAAAAAAACATATTACACAATTTCATAACAATAAATGTTTGTTTCAATGTACCAAGTTGCTGATTTCTACCCAAGCAATTGTCTGATTTCTGTTATATACACACAGACACACATTTTAAAGGGACAATGTATTTAAAAATTTGCATGCCCTAATTTAAAGGGATACTAAACCTAATTTTTTTCTTTCATGATTCAGATGGTGCATGCAATTTTAAGCAACTTTCTAATATACTCCTACTATAATTTTTTCTTAGTTCTCTTGCAATCTTTATTTGAAATAATAGGAGTCTAAGCTAAGGAGTCGGCCCATTTTTGGTTCAGCACCTTGGTTACGCTTGCTGATTGGTGACTAACTATACCGACCAATCAACAAGTGCTATCCAGGGTCTGAACCAAAAATGGGATGGCTCTTTAGCTTAGATTCCTGCTTTTTCAAAAAAAGATAGCAAGAGAACGAATACAAATTGATAATAGGAGTAAATTAGAAAGTTGCTTAAAATCGCATGCTCTATCTGAATCATGAAAGAAAAAATGTGGGTTTAGTATCCCTTTAAGAGCATGCCATTTTAGAAATACTCTTACAAAAGGGTTAAACACATACATACAGTACTGCTAGTCTCTACTCTGGAGCCATAGATAACTGCCAGCTCAGTCATTTTCTGAGGCTACCGAGTGGTACTTTAACTATGTGTTTTTGTGGGCTTAATGTCATAGACTTTAATCTCGGGGTTAGTAGTGATTATATGTTACAATATAATATGCTTTATGAATTAGAGCATCTCATTTTTACAATACAATGTCCCTTTAAATGCAATTCTAGAATTTTGGAAAAAACAGCTGATGAGTTTGCCTTAAAGAGAGGATATACTGGTTACATGCAACAGAAAAGGGTTTTTATGTTTATAAATGAAAGAATGCAAGTTCTGAAATCTAAATAACAGATTAAACATTTAAGATGTAGAATAGTTTTTAAGGCTGTATTACTTGAAAACAAATAAAGTTACAGTATTACCTATATTTTGTGCACTTAGTTTTTTTTTGTGTATCTGCTTATTTCTGTAATCATTACTATTTTTATGTATTCAGCCCACTTTATGGTCAAGAAGTTAAAGGGGCATTGCACTGCAAAAATGGAATGTTATGATTCATTGGAGCATGTATTTTAGCAGTCTATAAGCCAGATTACAAGTGGAGCTCTAAATATCGCTTGCGATTATCGTGCGCTGGTATTACAAGTCAATCGCTATGCAAACTCGCGTTCACATTGCACTCACGAGAGCGCACTTCCATAGGCTCCTTTCATGATTCAGATAGAGCGTGAAACTTTTATACTTTCCAATTTACTTATATTATCAAATTTGCTTTGTTCTCTTTATATCCCTTGTTTAGAGTACAACTAGGTAGCCTGCTAGAAGCTCAGGAGCGTGCAAGTGTCTTGAGCAGTCCATGGCAGCAGTGTCTGTATGTATAACATTGCTATAAACAATGTTGCAAACACTGCTCTTAGATGTCTAGACACGTGCATGCTCCTAAGAACACCTAGGATTACTCTTTCATAAATTATACCAAGAGAACTAAGCAAAATTGATAACAGGAGTAAATTGGAAATGATTTTAAAATGCCATGCTCTATCCAGTCCATTTTAAGTTTAATTTTGACTTTACCGTCCCTTTAGTGCATTTAAATAAATTAACATACTAGGTGAGAACTTTTCTAACACTGTAGACAATGTGCAATCACAAAGTGTTTAGTTTCCCTTTGGCACTGTACCTTTTTCTCGGTTCTCTCTGTGTCTAGAATAGGCAAAGCTAATGTTGCTCGGCAAGCGGAATGCGTAGTCTCTTTTACTCTACCTACTAGCCCTTATTGTTTATTCCAGGCTTTAGTGTGACTCTGGATATTGGTGTATAGTTTGGCTATTTATTGTTTCCCCTCGTGTGGCTTCATCCCGGGCTTATGTCTCTTTGGCACATGTGCTTATTACTTCCTCTCTACTTAACGATGACGGTGTGTGCACCGCTGCGCGCAAATGTTCACTGACGCATCATAAAACTAAACCCATTGGCATAGCATACAAAGCAATACAACATAGACAACAGCAATATGGGATATAAAAGACATCTCATACAGGCACAACATCAAGAAGTTAGGAAGGGATGAAGAATTATACTTTTATAGCTTTAAAGGTCTATTAGGAAACGGTTCATTCCTCCTATAAATGTGTCATTTTATTAATTTTATACTCCTAAGTCTGACCAATGGTTTATTATGTTTTATTAACTTCCATATGTAGCACTCAATAAGACCCAGATTCTAAAAACATTGCAGGTCTAGATGTGATTTTTCCTAGGAGCCCTCATGGAATTCTATGTAAAAAAAAAAAAAATGGGGGCTGTCCCTGTGAGTGGCGACTGGCGAAATGTCTCCCATACAAATAATGAGAGCTCTCTGCTAAGTAAAAGTTTGCAATGGAGGGCAAAGTACAAAGGGGGAAACTGGAGTGTTTTAAAACTTGAATATTACAACGAATACAAATTAAATTACGCTGCACCTTAAATTCGCAGTACATTTTCGTATGCTTAGGTTTTCTTTTCAGAATAATTAGTATTTTGGTGAAAACTTGCCACTTTTTAATTTGCAAGAAAAAATAGTGAGAACTGTAGTGCGAAAATGTTTATAGAATTAAGTGGGATTTGAGAGAAAATGTCCTATATGTTCATGGAACGCCTGTGTTCAGTCCATTTTACGAAAAAAACAATTACCCTTTGTAATTTTATGTACAAATTTCTTTTTTTGCACACACAGTGTTCTTAAATTATGATTTACATGGTAAACAGTTAAATTGATTTATTCCTGTGTAATTTCCTTACAAATTTAAAGTTTTTTTTATAAAATACAATTTTTGGTGAACAATTTTGTTACAAATTTTGATGCACCTTAACAATACAATTTTTTCCTGCGTATTTTTGTGTGAATTGTTCAATTTGTTTTGTAAGATTTTAAAATGACTTATTTAATTGTGCACTTTTGTAATGTAAGCATTTGCTCCCCATATGAAGATGCAGTATACCCTGTTTTCAGAGTAAAAAGTGGCTTTATATAATTCCACCAGGGAATAGAAGTGTTGGCGAGCATTCTTATAGAATCTCACCAGCCCAGGGATCTTTTTAGAATCAGGGCCTAAGGGAGGTCTATATAAAATGAACTACTATAAAGGAAACCTAGAATTCCAGCTCCTCTCACATAAAAGGATAGGAGCCACTGTAACAATTCTTTGTATTAATGGAATGCTGCTTGCTGTTTTAATCTGGGTAAATGCAAACTTTACTTTTTTTTTTTTTATTCAGTGCTACATTAAATATGTCTGCCCAGGAAATCGCTCAAAAATATTTGTCTGCCAATTATATATTTTCTATCATAAAATCCAGATTTAGGGGCCGAATTATCAAGCTCAAAATGGAGCTTGATGCCCCTGTTTTCGTGCGAGCCTTTAGGCTAGCCAGAAACAGCAGTTATGGAGCAGTGGTCTTAAGACCGCTGCTCCATAACTGGTCCGCCTGCTCTGAGGCTGCGGACATCAATCCGCTGATCCTATACGATCGGGTTGATTGACACCCCCTGCTAGCGCCCGAGTGGCCGCGAATCTGCAGGGGGCGGCATTGCACAAGCAGTTCTGGTGAACTGCTTGTGCAATGTTAAATGCAGACAGCGTATGTTATCAGCATCCATTGATGTCTGTCGGACATGATCCGCTAAGCGGATCATGTCGGACAGACCGATGATAAATCTACCCCTTTGGGTTTGTTCTTCCCACTCAGAATGCCATTAAGATTCTGCTTTTGAAAAGGGTTATTCATTATCTGATGCACCTTTTTCTCTTCCAAAAAGTTGTAAAAGAACAGACACAAAGACTTTTAAATTTACTTTTCAAGGTTTTAAATCTAAAAAATAATTATAAATTAAACTAAACAAACATGATGTGTATAAAATATCACAATTTGAATATAACAACAAATTATCTTGTTTCACCAACTAAATGTCCGCTTAAAGGGACATAATACTCATATGCTAAATCACTTGAAACTGATGCAGTATAACTGTAAAAAGCTGACAGGAAAATATCACCTGAGCATCTCTATGTAAAAAAGGAAGATATTTTACCTCACAATCTCCTCAGCTCAGCAGAGTAAGTTCTGTATAAAAAGTTATACTTCATCTGATCCCAGCTGCAGGTAAAAATAAAAAAAATGAAGAAATGAACAGCAGCCAATCAGCATCAGCAGTGCTGAGGTCATGAACTCTTACTGTGATCTCATGAGATTTGACTTAACTCTCATGAGATTTCATAGTAAGCTTCCTTTACCTGATTGGTGAAATAATATGAGAGTTCACGAGGCTCATCCTTTCAGCTGTCCCAGGACAGACACACTAAAATGCTGCTTAGAAATCCTTTACAATGGGAGGTGTCTACTGAGGAACTTTTGAGGTAAAATATCTTTCTTTTTTACATAGTGATGTTCAGGAGATATTTTCTAGTCAGCTTTTTACAGCTATACTGCATCGCTTTCAAGTGTTTAAACATTTGGGTATTATGGCCCTTTAATAAAAGGGCTGGACAGAAAAACCCAAAGACTATGGGCAAAATTTATTAAGCCCCCAAAAATGCGGATTATTTCCACAATAATGTTCTCAATGTGTTAAGTCAAAAAAGTTTGCCAGTATTTATCAAAATTCTAGAGACATTTTTCGGGCAAAAGTTTTTGGCAATGTCAAGTCTGATCTAGTTTTCTTGCGAAGACCACTGGTTTTATTGTTTTTAGCCTATTATAATAGAATAAATGAATTACGTGATTGTTTCTAAGAATGTTTTCTTTCATGTAATTGGAAAGAGTCCATGAGCTAGTGACGTATGGGATATACAATCCTACCAGGAGGGGCAAAATTTCCCAAACCTCAAAATGCCTATAAATACACCCCTCCCCACACCCACAATTCAGTTTTACAGATTTTGCCTCCTATGGAGGTGGTGAAGTAAGTTTGTGCTAAGATTTCTACGTTGATATGCGCTTCTCAGCATTTTGAAGCCCGATTCCTCTCAGAGTACAGTGAATGTCAGAGGGTTGTGAAGGGAGTTTCGCCTATGGAATGCAATGGTTTTCCTTGCGGGAGAAAATATTTTTCTTACCTGGGGTATAGTCTTTTTTTCAATCTTCATTAAATTTCGCGGGCAAAAATAGGCTTGCGAGGGTGCAAAATGCCAAAGTTTAATGCGTCATTCTTGGCGCGAGAATTTTTTTGGCGCGAAGGTAAGTACGATGATGCAAATTCGTAATTTCCGGCGGCTTAGTTGACGCCGAGTTCCTTGCACAAGGTTGCGTCTATAATTACGCGAGTGTGTCATTTCCGGATGTTGTTAGCGCCAAAAAAATGTTCAGTTTGCGTTGTGTGTCATACTTGGCGCCAAATAATTTCATTATTTAAAACCCCATTCCTTTATGCCTCTTGCCTTTTTCTATATCAGAGGGCTATGCTGTTTGTTTTTTTCCCCATTCCTGAAACTGCCATATAAGGAAATTGATCATTTTGCTTTATATGTTGTTTTTTCTCTTACATTTGCAAGATGTCTCAATCTGATCCTGTCTCAGAAACCACTGTTGGAACCCTGCTGCATGATAACAGTTCTACCAAAGCTAAGTGCATTTGTTGTAAATTTGTGGAGATTATATCTCCAGCTGTGGTATGTAATAGTTGTCATGATAAGCTTTTACATGCAGAGAATGTGTCCATCAGTAATAGTACAATGCCTGCTGTTCCTTCAACATCTAATGTACATGATATACCTGTGAATATAAAAGATTGTATTGCTGATGCGATTCAGAAGGCTTTGTCTACCATCCCACCTTATAATAAACGTAAAAGGTCTTTTAAAACTTCTCATAAAGTTGATGAAATTTCAAATGACCGACAACATACTGAATTATTCTCCTCTGATGAGGATCTATCTGATTCAGAAGATCCTTCCTCAGATATTGACACTGACAAATCTACTTATTTATTTAAAATTAAGTATATTTGTTCCTTGTTAAAAGAGGTGTTGATTACATTGGATATTGAGGAAACTAGTCCTCTTGATATTAAAACTAGTAAATGTTTAAATTCTGTTTATAAACCTCCTGTGGTTACTCCAGAGGTTTTTCCAGTTCCTGATGCTATTTCTGATATGATTTCTAAGGAATGGAATAGGCCTGGTGGTACTTTTATTCCTTCTTCAAGGTTTAAAAAATTGTATCCTTTGCCAGCAGTTAGAGTTTTGGGGCTATTTCTACTCTTGCTAAACGTACTACTATTCCTATGGAAGATAGTACTTCTTTTAAAGATCCTTTAGATAGAAAACTTGAATCCTATCTAAGGAAAGGTTATTTATATTCTGGCCATCTTCTCAGGCCTGCCATTTCTATGGCTGATGTTGCAGCTGCATCAACTTTTTGGCTGGAAAGTTTAGCGCAACAGGAAATGGATCCTGATTTGTCTAGCATTGTTTGCTTGCTTCAACATGCTAATCATTTTATCTGTGATGCTATGTTTGATATCATCAATATTGATGTTAAATTTATGGCCTCTAGTTATCAAGCCGTCAACCTCAAATACGCTGGAATTCCGCAGCGTATTTGTGGCGAGGCTGATTTGCCTACGTTATCAAGCCCTGCTGCCTGGCAAAAGTAGAATATAGTGACGTAAGCTTCGATCCGCCGGACTCAGTCCGACACAGATCGATTCTTACGTCACTCCAGATGTTCCGAACGCAAGTTCGGCACAATCTGACTACTTTTGGGAGTTATCAAATATCTACCAGGTATGCTCGGCACTTTTCTGGCCCAGCGTACCTGGTTTTCAATCCGCCGCCCTGGAGGCGGCGGATCCCATAGGAGTCAATGGGAGTCTGACCATAGCAAAAGTTCATGTTCGCTGCTGCCCGACATCCCATTGATTCCTATGGGAAGTGTGTACACCTAACACCCTAACATGTACCCCGAGTCTAAACACCCCTAATCTGCCCCCCTACACCGCTGCCACCTATATTAAACATGGTAACCCCTAAACCGCCGCTCCCGGAGCCCACCACCACTCTAATAAACTGATTAACCCCTAAACCGCGGCTCCCGGACCCCGCCGCCACCTACATAATACCTACATAATACCTATTAACCCCTATCCTGCCCCCCCTATACCGCCGCCACCTATAATAAATTTATTAACCCCTATCCTGCCGATCCCGTACCCCGCCGCAACTAAATAAATTGTTTAACCCCTAAACCGCCGCCACCTATATTAACCCCTAATCTGCCCCCCCTACACCGTCGCCACCTATAATAAATTTATTAACCTCTATCCTGCCCCCCTATACCGCCGCCTTCTATATTAAACTAATTAACCCCTAAACCTAAGTCTAACCCTAACACCCCCCTAACTTAAATATTATTTTAATAAATCTAAATAAAATTACTATTATTAACTAAATTAATCCTATTTAAAACTAAATACTTACCTATAAAATAAACCCTAATATAGCTAGAAATATAACTAATAATTATATTGTAGCTATTTTAGGATTTATTTTTATTTTACAGGCAAATTTCAATTTATTTAACTAGGCACAATAGCTATTAAATAGTTATTAACTATTTAATAGCTACCTAGTTAAAATAATTACAAATTTACCTGTAAAATAAAAACTAACCTAAGTTACAATAACACCTAACACTACACTATAATTAAATAAATTATTCCTATTTAAAACTAAATACTTACCTGTAAAATAAACCCTAAGATAGCTACAATGTAATTAATAATTACATTGTAGCTATTTTAGGATTTATATTTATTTTACAGGTAAGTTACAATTAAACCTAACACTACACTATCATTAAATAAATTAAATTAACTACAAATACCTACAATTAAATACAATTAAATAAACTAACTAAAGTACAAAAAATAAAAAAAAATAAGTTACAAAAAATAAAAAAATATTACAAGATTTTTAAGCTAATTACACCTAATCTAAGCCCCCTAATAAAATAACAAAGCCCCCCAAAATAAAAAAAATGCCCTACCCTATTCTAAATTACAAAAGTTAACAGCTCTATTACCTTACCAGCCCTTAAAAGGGCCTTTTGCGGGGCATGCCCCAAAGTATTCAGCTCTTTTGCATGTTAAAAAAAATACAACCCCCCCAACATTAAAACCCACCACCCACATACCCCTACTCTAACCCACCCAAACTCCCCTTAAAAAAACCTAACACTAACCCCCTGAAGATCATCCTACCTTTAGCCATCTTCAGCCAGCCGACCACCGATGGAACAGAAGAGGACATCCGCAGCAGTCGAAGTCATCATCCAAGGGGCGCTGAAGAGGTCTTCATCCATGCGGCGTCTTCAATCTTCATCCATCCGGAGCGGAGCCTTCTTCAAGCGAGCCGACACGGAGCCATCCTCTTCCAACGACGCCTACCCGACGAATGAAGGTTCCTTTAAGTGACGTCATCCAAGATGGCGTCCCTCGATTTCCGATTGGCTGATGGGATTCTATCAGCCAATCGGAATTAAGGTAGGAAAAATCTGATTGGCTTATTGAATCAGCCAATCAGATTCAAGTTCAATCGGATTGGCTGATCCAATCAGCCAATCAGATTGAGCTTGCATTCTATTGGCTGTTCCGATAAGAGGATGGCTTCGCGTCGGCTCGTTTGAAGAAGGCTCCGCTCCGCTCCGGATGGATGAAGATTGAAGACGCCGCATGGATGAAGACTTCTATCGGATGGAAGACCTCTTCAGCGCCCCTTGGATGATGACTTCGGCCGCTGCGGATGTCCTCTTCTGTTCCATCAGTGGTTGGCTGGCTGAAGATGGCTAAAGGTAGGATGATCTTCAGGGGGTTAGTGTTAGGTTTTTTTAAGGGGGGTTTGGGTGGGTTAGAGTAGGGGTATGTGGGTGGTGGGTTTTAATGTTGGGGGGGTTGTATTTTTTTTAACATGCAAAAGAGCTGAATACTTTGGGGCATGCCCCACAAAAGGAGAAGGGAATGTGGATGATTAATACTATGTTACAGGCTCGTAAATCTGTTTCTAGTAAGATTTATGATCGAGTTTGGAAGACTTATATTTCATGGTGTTCTTCTCATAAATTCACCTGGCATTCTTTTAGAATTCCTAGAATTTTACAGTTTCTTCAGGATGGTTTGGATAAAGATTTGACTGCAAGTTCCTTGAAGAGACAAATCTCTGCTCTTTCTGTTTTATTCCACAGAGATTGCTAAGCTTCCAGATATTCACTGTTTTGTACAAGCTTTGGTTCGTATCAAGCCAGTCATTAAATCAATCTCTCCTCCTTGGAGTCTTAATTTGGTTTTGAAGGCTTTACAGGCTCCTCCGTTTGAGCCTATGCATTCTCTGGACATTAAATAACTTTCTTGGAAAGTGTTGTTCCTTTTGGCCATCTCTTCTGCTAGAAGAGTTTCTGAATTATCTGCTCTTTATTGTGAATCTCCTTTCTTTCATGTAATTAGCAAGAGTCCATGAGCTAGTGACGTATGGGATATACATTCCTACCAGGAGGGGCAAAGTTTCCCAAACCTTAAAATGCCTATAAATACACCCCTCACCACACCCACAAATCAGTTTTACAAACTTTGCCTCCTATGGAGGTGGTGAAGTAAGTTTGTGCTAGATTCTACGTTGATATGCGCTCCGCAACAGGTTGGAGCCCGGTTTTCCTCTAAGCGTGCAGTGAATGTCAGAGGGATGTGAGGAGAGTATTGCCTATTTGAATGCAATGATCTCCTTCTACGGGGTCTATTTCATAGGTTCTCTGTTATCGGTCGTAGAGATTCATCTCTTACCTCCCTTTTCAGATCGACGATATACTCTTATATATATATAACATTACCTCTGCTGATTTTCGTTTCAGTACTGGTTTGGCTTTCTACAACATGTAGACGAGTGTCCTGGGATAAGTAAGTCTTATTTTCTGTGACACTCTAAGCTATGGTTGGGCGCTTTTTTTATAAAGTTCTAAATATATGTATTCAAACATTTATTTGCCTTGACTCAGGATGTTCAACATTCCTTATTTTCAGACAGTCAGTTTCATATTTGGGATAATGCATTTTGAATCAATCATTTTTTCTTACCTTAAAAAATTTGACTTTTTCCCTGTGGGCTGTTAGGCTCGCGGGGGCTGAAAATGCTTCATTTTATTGCGTCATTCTTGGCGCAGACTTTTTTGGCGCAAAAAATCTTTTCTGTTTCCGGCGTCATACGTGTCGCCGGAAGTTGCGTCATTTTTTGACGTTCTTTTGCGCCAAAAATGTCGGCGTTCGGGATGTGGCGTAATTTTTGGCGCCAAAAGCATTTAGGCGCCAAATAATGTGGGCGTCTTATTTGGCGCTAAAAATAAATATGAGCGTCGCTTTTGTCTCCACATTATTTAAGTCTCATTTTTCATTGCTTCTGGTTGCTAGAAGCTTGTTCTTTGGCATTTTTCCCATTCCTGAAACTGTCATTTAAGGAATTTGATCAATTTTGCTTTATATGTTGTTTTTTCTCTTACATATTTCTCTTACCTAAGTTACAATAACACCTAACACTACACTATAATTAAATAAATTATTCCTATTTAAAACTAAATACTTACCTGTAAAATAAACCCTAAAATAGCTACAATGTAATTATTAATTACATTGTAGCTATTTTAGGATTTATATTTATTTTACAGGTAAGTTACAATTAAACCTAACACTACACTATCATTAAATAAATTAAATTAACTACAAATACCTACAATTAAATACAATTAAATAAACTAACTAAAGTACAAAAAATAAAAAAAAATAAGTTACAAAAAATAAAAAAATATTACAAGATTTTTAAGCTAATTACACCTAATCTAAGCCCCCTAATAAAATAACAAAGCCCCCCAAAATAAAAAAAATGCCCTACCCTATTCTAAATTACAAAAGTTAACAGCTCTATTACCTTACCAGCCCTTAAAAGGGCCTTTTGCGGGGCATGCCCCAAAGTATTCAGCTCTTTTGCATGTTAAAAAAAATACAACCCCCCCAACATTAAAACCCACCACCCACATACCCCTACTCTAACCCACCCAAACTCCCCTTAAAAAAACCTAACACTAACCCCCTGAAGATCATCCTACCTTTAGCCATCTTCAGCCAGCCGACCACCGATGGAACAGAAGAGGACATCCGCAGCAGTCGAAGTCATCATCCAAGGGGCGCTGAAGAGGTCTTCATCCATGCGGCGTCTTCAATCTTCATCCATCCGGAGCGGAGCCTTCTTCAAGCGAGCCGACACGGAGCCATCCTCTTCCAACGACGCCTACCCGACGAATGAAGGTTCCTTTAAGTGACGTCATCCAAGATGGCGTCCCTCGATTTCCGATTGGCTGATGGGATTCTATCAGCCAATCGGAATTAAGGTAGGAAAAATCTGATTGGCTTATTGAATCAGCCAATCAGATTCAAGTTCAATCGGATTGGCTGATCCAATCAGCCAATCAGATTGAGCTTGCATTCTATTGGCTGTTCCGATAAGAGGATGGCTTCGCGTCGGCTCGTTTGAAGAAGGCTCCGCTCCGCTCCGGATGGATGAAGATTGAAGACGCCGCATGGATGAAGACTTCTATCGGATGGAAGACCTCTTCAGCGCCCCTTGGATGATGACTTCGGCCGCTGCGGATGTCCTCTTCTGTTCCATCAGTGGTTGGCTGGCTGAAGATGGCTAAAGGTAGGATGATCTTCAGGGGGTTAGTGTTAGGTTTTTTTAAGGGGGGTTTGGGTGGGTTAGAGTAGGGGTATGTGGGTGGTGGGTTTTAATGTTGGGGGGGTTGTATTTTTTTTAACATGCAAAAGAGCTGAATACTTTGGGGCATGCCCCACAAAAGGAGAAGGGAATGTGGATGATTAATACTATGTTACAGGCTCGTAAATCTGTTTCTAGTAAGATTTATGATCGAGTTTGGAAGACTTATATTTCATGGTGTTCTTCTCATAAATTCACCTGGCATTCTTTTAGAATTCCTAGAATTTTACAGTTTCTTCAGGATGGTTTGGATAAAGATTTGACTGCAAGTTCCTTGAAGAGACAAATCTCTGCTCTTTCTGTTTTATTCCACAGAGATTGCTAAGCTTCCAGATATTCACTGTTTTGTACAAGCTTTGGTTCGTATCAAGCCAGTCATTAAATCAATCTCTCCTCCTTGGAGTCTTAATTTGGTTTTGAAGGCTTTACAGGCTCCTCCGTTTGAGCCTATGCATTCTCTGGACATTAAATAACTTTCTTGGAAAGTGTTGTTCCTTTTGGCCATCTCTTCTGCTAGAAGAGTTTCTGAATTATCTGCTCTTTATTGTGAATCTCCTTTCTTTCATGTAATTAGCAAGAGTCCATGAGCTAGTGACGTATGGGATATACATTCCTACCAGGAGGGGCAAAGTTTCCCAAACCTTAAAATGCCTATAAATACACCCCTCACCACACCCACAAATCAGTTTTACAAACTTTGCCTCCTATGGAGGTGGTGAAGTAAGTTTGTGCTAGATTCTACGTTGATATGCGCTCCGCAACAGGTTGGAGCCCGGTTTTCCTCTAGGCGTGCAGTGAATGTCAGAGGGATGTGAGGAGAGTATTGCCTATTTGAATGCAATGATCTCCTTCTACGGGGTCTATTTCATAGGTTCTCTGTTATCGGTCGTAGAGATTCATCTCTTACCTCCCTTTTCAGATCGACGATATACTCTTATATATATATAACATTACCTCTGCTGATTTTCGTTTCAGTACTGGTTTGGCTTTCTACAACATGTAGACGAGTGTCCTGGGATAAGTAAGTCTTATTTTCTGTGACACTCTAAGCTATGGTTGGGCGCTTTTTTTATAAAGTTCTAAATATATGTATTCAAACATTTATTTGCCTTGACTCAGGATGTTCAACATTCCTTATTTTCAGACAGTCAGTTTCATATTTGGGATAATGCATTTTGAATCAATCATTTTTTCTTACCTTAAAAAATTTGACTTTTTCCCTGTGGGCTGTTAGGCTCGCGGGGGCTGAAAATGCTTCATTTTATTGCGTCATTCTTGGCGCAGACTTTTTTGGCGCAAAAAATCTTTTCTGTTTCCGGCGTCATACGTGTCGCCGGAAGTTGCGTCATTTTTTGACGTTCTTTTGCGCCAAAAATGTCGGCGTTCGGGATGTGGCGTAATTTTTGGCGCCAAAAGCATTTAGGCGCCAAATAATGTGGGCGTCTTATTTGGCGCTAAAAATAAATATGAGCGTCGCTTTTGTCTCCACATTATTTAAGTCTCATTTTTCATTGCTTCTGGTTGCTAGAAGCTTGTTCTTTGGCATTTTTCCCATTCCTGAAACTGTCATTTAAGGAATTTGATCAATTTTGCTTTATATGTTGTTTTTTCTCTTACATATTTCTCTTACCTAAGTTACAATAACACCTAACACTACACTATAATTAAATAAATTATTCCTATTTAAAACTAAATACTTACCTGTAAAATAAACCCTAAGATAGCTACAATGTAATTAATAATTACATTGTAGCTATTTTAGGATTTATATTTATTTTACAGGTAAGTTACAATTAAACCTAACACTACACTATCATTAAATAAATTAAATTAACTACAAATACCTACAATTAAATACAATTAAATAAACTAACTAAAGTACAAAAAATAAAAAAAAATAAGTTACAAAAAATAAAAAAATATTACAAGATTTTTAAGCTAATTACACCTAATCTAAGCCCCCTAATAAAATAACAAAGCCCCCCAAAATAAAAAAAATGCCCTACCCTATTCTAAATTACAAAAGTTAACAGCTCTATTACCTTACCAGCCCTTAAAAGGGCCTTTTGCGGGGCAT
Source organism: Bombina bombina (assembly GCF_027579735.1). NCBI lineage: Eukaryota > Metazoa > Chordata > Amphibia > Anura > Bombinatoridae > Bombina > Bombina bombina. The sequence goes on from NC_069508.1 coordinate 100,775,040, forward strand.
GCCCCAAAGTATTCAGCTCTTTTGCATGTTAAAAAAAATACAACCCCCCCAACATTAAAACCCACCACCCACATACCCCTACTCTAACCCACCCAAACTCCCCTTAAAAAAACCTAACACTAACCCCCTGAAGATCATCCTACCTTTAGCCATCTTCAGCCAGCCGACCACCGATGGAACAGAAGAGGACATCCGCAGCAGTCGAAGTCATCATCCAAGGGGCGCTGAAGAGGTCTTCATCCATGCGGCGTCTTCAATCTTCATCCATCCGGAGCGGAGCCTTCTTCAAGCGAGCCGACGCGGAGCCATCCTCTTCCAACGACGCCTACCCGACGAATGAAGGTTCCTTTAAGTGACGTCATCCAAGATGGCGTCCCTCGATTTCCGATTGGCTGATGGGATTCTATCAGCCAATCGGAATTAAGGTAGGAAAAATCTGATTGGCTTATTGAATCAGCCAATCAGATTCAAGTTCAATCGGATTGGCTGATCCAATCAGCCAATCAGATTGAGCTTGCATTCTATTGGCTGTTCCGATAAGAGGATGGCTTCGCGTCGGCTCGTTTGAAGAAGGCTCCGCTCCGCTCCGGATGGATGAAGATTGAAGACGCCGCATGGATGAAGACTTCTATCGGATGGAAGACCTCTTCAGCGCCCCTTGGATGATGACTTCGGCCGCTGCGGATGTCCTCTTCTGTTCCATCAGTGGTTGGCTGGCTGAAGATGGCTAAAGGTAGGATGATCTTCAGGGGGTTAGTGTTAGGTTTTTTTAAGGGGGGTTTGGGTGGGTTAGAGTAGGGGTATGTGGGTGGTGGGTTTTAATGTTGGGGGGGTTGTATTTTTTTTAACATGCAAAAGAGCTGAATACTTTGGGGCATGCCCCACAAAAGGAGAAGGGAATGTGGATGATTAATACTATGTTACAGGCTCGTAAATCTGTTTCTAGTAAGATTTATGATCGAGTTTGGAAGACTTATATTTCATGGTGTTCTTCTCATAAATTCACCTGGCATTCTTTTAGAATTCCTAGAATTTTACAGTTTCTTCAGGATGGTTTGGATAAAGATTTGACTGCAAGTTCCTTGAAGAGACAAATCTCTGCTCTTTCTGTTTTATTCCACAGAGATTGCTAAGCTTCCAGATATTCACTGTTTTGTACAAGCTTTGGTTCGTATCAAGCCAGTCATTAAATCAATCTCTCCTCCTTGGAGTCTTAATTTGGTTTTGAAGGCTTTACAGGCTCCTCCGTTTGAGCCTATGCATTCTCTGGACATTAAATAACTTTCTTGGAAAGTGTTGTTCCTTTTGGCCATCTCTTCTGCTAGAAGAGTTTCTGAATTATCTGCTCTTTATTGTGAATCTCCTTTCTTTCATGTAATTAGCAAGAGTCCATGAGCTAGTGACGTATGGGATATACATTCCTACCAGGAGGGGCAAAGTTTCCCAAACCTTAAAATGCCTATAAATACACCCCTCACCACACCCACAAATCAGTTTTACAAACTTTGCCTCCTATGGAGGTGGTGAAGTAAGTTTGTGCTAGATTCTACGTTGATATGCGCTCCGCAACAGGTTGGAGCCCGGTTTTCCTCTAAGCGTGCAGTGAATGTCAGAGGGATGTGAGGAGAGTATTGCCTATTTGAATGCAATGATCTCCTTCTACGGGGTCTATTTCATAGGTTCTCTGTTATCGGTCGTAGAGATTCATCTCTTGCCTCCCTTTTCAGATCGACGATATACTCTTATATATATATAACATTACCTCTGCTGATTTTCGTTTCAGTACTGGTTTGGCTTTCTACAACATGTAGACGAGTGTCCTGGGATAAGTAAGTCTTATTTTCTGTGACACTCTAAGCTATGGTTGGGCGCTTTTTTTATAAAGTTCTAAATATATGTATTCAAACATTTATTTGCCTTGACTCAGGATGTTCAACATTCCTTATTTTCAGACAGTCAGTTTCATATTTGGGATAATGCATTTTGAATCAATCATTTTTTCTTACCTTAAAAAATTTGACTTTTTCCCTGTGGGCTGTTAGGCTCGCGGGGGCTGAAAATGCTTCATTTTATTGCGTCATTCTTGGCGCAGACTTTTTTGGCGCAAAAAATCTTTTCTGTTTCCGGCGTCATACGTGTCGCCGGAAGTTGCGTCATTTTTTGACGTTCTTTTGCGCCAAAAATGTCGGCGTTCGGGATGTGGCGTAATTTTTGGCGCCAAAAGCATTTAGGCGCCAAATAATGTGGGCGTCTTATTTGGCGCTAAAAATAAATATGAGCGTCGCTTTTGTCTCCACATTATTTAAGTCTAATTTTTCATTGCTTCTGGTTGCTAGAAGCTTGTTCTTTGGCATTTTTCCCATTCCTGAAACTGTCATTTAAGGAATTTGATCAATTTTGCTTTATATGTTGTTTTTTCTCTTACATATTGCAAGATGTCTCATGTTGCATCTGAGTCAGAAGATACTTCAGGAAAATCGCTGCCTGGTGCTGGAACTACCAAAGCTAAGTGTATCTGCTGTAAACTTTTGGTAGCTGTTCCTCCAGCTGTTGTTTGTATTAAATGTCATGACAAACTTGTTAATGCAGAAAATATTTCCTTTAGTAAAATACCATTACCTGTTGCAGTTCCATCAACATCTAATGTTCAGAGTGTTCCTGATAACATAAGAGATTTTGTTTCTGAATCTATTAAGAAGGCTATGTCTGTTATTCCTCCTTCTAGTAAACATAAAAAGTCTTTTAAAACTCTTTATCCAGATGAATTTTTAAATGAACATCATCATTCTGATTCTAATGATTCTTCTGGTTCAGAGGATTCTGTTTCAGAGGTTGATGCTGATAAATCTTCATATTTATTCAAAATGGAATTTATTCGTTCTTTACTTAAAGAAGTCCTAATTGCATTAGAAATTGAGAATTCTGGTCCTCTTGATACTAAATCTAAACATTTAGACAAGGTCTTTAAATCTCCTGTAGTTATTCCAGAAGTTTTTCCTGTCCCTGGTGCTATTTCTGAAGTAATTTCCAGGGAATGGAATAATTTGGGTAATTCATTTACTCCTTCTAAACGTTTTAAGCAATTATATCCTGTGCCGTGTGACAGATTAGAGATTTGGGACAAAATCCCTAAAGTTGATGGGGCTATCTCTACCCTTGCTAAACGTACTACTATTCCTATGGCAGATGGTACTTCCTTTAAGGATCCTTTAGATAGGAAAATTGAATCCTTTCTAAGAAAAGATTATTTGTGTTCAGGTAATCTTCTTAGACCTGCTATATCTTTGGCGGATGTTGCTGCAGCTTCAACTTTTTGGTTGGAAACTTTAGCGCAACAAGTAACAGATCATGATTCTCATAACATTATTATTCTTCTTCAACATGCTAATAATTTTATCTGTGATGCCATTTTTGATATTATCAGAGTTGATGTCAGGTTTATGTCTCTAGCTATTTTAGCTAGAAGAGCTTTATGGCTTAAAACTTGGAATGCTGATATGTCTTCTAAATCGACTCTACTTTCCCTTTCTTTCCAGGGTAATAAATTATTTGGTTCTCAGTTGGATTCTATTATCTCAACTGTTACTGGTGGGAAAGGAACTTTTTTACCATAGGATAAAAAATCTAAGGGTAAAAACAGGGCTAATAATCGTTTTCGTTCCTTTCGTTTCAACAAAGAACAAAAGCCTGATCCTTCATCCTCAGGAGCAGTTTCAGTTTGGAAACCATCTCCAGTCTGGAATAAATCCAAGCCGTCTAGAAAAGCAAAGCCAGCTTCTAAGTCCACATGAAGGTGCGGCCCTCATTCCAGCTCAGCTGGTAGGGGGCAGATTACGTTTTTTCAAAGAAATTTGGATCAATTCTGTTCAATTCTCTACCCTTCTGAAATAATGTTCTGAATCCAAAGATTGTGGTTTCAAGATAAGACCTCCTGCAAAGAGATTCTTTCTTTCCCGTGTCCCAGTAAACCCAGCGAAAGCTCAAGCATTTCTGAAATGTGTTTCAGATCTAGAGTTGGCTGGAGTAATTATGCCAGTTCCAGTTCTGGAACAGGGGCTGGGGTTTTATTCGAATCTCTTCATTGTACCAAAGAAGGAGAATTCCTTCAGACCAGTTCTGGATCTAAAAATATTGAATCGTTATGTAAGGATACCAACATTCAAAATGGTAACTGTAAGGACTATCCTGCCTTTTGTTCAGCAAGGGCATTATATGTCTACAATAGATTTACAGGATGCATATCTGCATATTCCGATCCATCCAGCTCACTATCAGTTTCTGAGATTCTCTTTCCTAGACAAGCATTACCAGTTTGTGGCTCTGCCGTTTGGCCTAGCAACAGCTCCAAGAATTTTTACAAAGGTTCTCGGTGCCCTTCTATCTGTAATCAGAGAACAGGGTATTGTGGTATTTCCTTATTTGGACGATATCTTGGTACTTGCTCAGTCTTCACATTTAGCAGAATTTCATACGAATCGACTTTTGTTGTTTCTTCAAAATCATGGTTGGAGGATCAATTCACTAAAAAGTTCATTGATTCCTCAGACAAGGGTAACCTTTTTGGGTTTCCAGATAGATTCAGTGTCCATGACTCTGTCTTTGACAGACAAGAGACGTCTAAAATTGATTTCAGCTTGTCGAAACCTTCAGTCACAATCATTCCCTTCGGTAGCCTTATGCATGGAAATTCTAGGTCTTATGACTGCTGCATCAGACGCGATCCCCTTTGCTCGTTTTCACATGCGACCTCTTCAGCTCTGTATGCTGAACCAATGGTGCAGGGATTACACAAAGATATCTCAATTAATATCTTTAAAACCGATTGTACGACACTCTCTGACGTGGTGGACAGATCACCATCGTTTAGTTCAGGGGGCTTCTTTTGTTCTTCCGACCTGGACTGTAATTTCAACAGATGCAAGTCTTACAGGTTGGGGAGCTGTGTGGGGGTCTCTGACAGCACAAGGGGTTTGGGAATCTCAGGAGGTGAGATTACCGATCAATATTTTGGAACTCCGTGCAATTTTCAGAGCTCTTCAGTCTTGGCCTCTTCTGAAGAGAGAATCGTTCATTTGTTTTCAGACAGACAATGTCACAACTGTGGCATACATCAATCATCAAGGAGGGACTCACAGTCCTCTGGCTATGAAAGAAGTATCTCGAATTCTGGTTTGGGCGGAATCCAGCTCCTGTCTAATCTCTGCGGTTCATATTCCAGGAATAGACAATTGGGAAGCGGATTATCTCAGTCGCCAAACGTTGCATCCGGGCGAATGGTCTCTTCACCCAGAGGTATTTCTTCAGATTGTTCAAATGTGGGAACTTCCAGAAATAGATCTGATGGCTTCTCATCTAAACAAGAAACTTCCCAGGTATCTGTCCAGATCCCGGGATCCTCAGGCGGAGGCAGTGGATGCATTATCACTTCCTTGGAAGTATCATCCTGCCTATATCTTTCCACCTCTAGTTCTTCTTCCAAGAGTAATCTCCAAGATTCTGAAGGAATGCTCGTTTGTTCTGCTGTAGCTCCAGCATGGCCTCACAGGTTTTGGTATGCGGATCTTGTCCGGATGGCCTCTTGCCAACCGTGGACTCTTCCGTTAAGACCAGACCTTCTGTCGCAAGGTCCTTTTTTCCATCAGGATCTCAAATCCTTAAATTTAAAGGTATGGAGATTGAACGCTTGATTCTTGGTCAAAGAGGTTTCTCTGACTCTGTGATTAATACTATGTTACAGGCTCGTAAATCTGTATCTAGAGAGATATATTATAGAGTCTGGAAGACTTATATTTCTTGGTGTCTTTCTCATCATTTTTCCTGGCATTCTTTTAGAATTCCGAGAATTTTACAGTTTCTTCAGGATGGTTTAGATAAAGGTTTGTCTGCAAGTTCCTTGAAAGGTCAAATCTCTGCTCTTTCTGTTCTTTTTCACAGAAAGATTGCTAATCTTCCTGATATTCATTGTTTTGTACAAGCCTTGGTTCGTATAAAACCTGTCATTGAGTCAATTTCTCCTCCTTGGAGTTTGAATTTGGTTCTGGGGGCTCTTCAAGCTCCTCCGTTTGAACCTATGCATTCATTGGACATTAAATTACTTTCTTGGAAAGTTTTGTTCCTTTTGGCCATCTCTTCTGCCAGAAGAGTCTCTGAATTGTCTGCTCTTTCTTGTGAGTCTCCTTTTCTGATTTTTCATCAGGATAAGGCAGTGTTGCGAACTTCTTTTGAATTTTTACCTAAGGTTGTGAATTCCAACAACATTAGTAGAGAAATTGTAGTTCCTTCATTATGCCCTAATCCTAAGAATTCTAAGGAGAAATCATTACATTCTTTGGATGTTGTTAGAGCTTTGAAATATTATGTTGAAGCTACTAAGACTTTCCGAAAGACTTCTAGTCTATTTGTCATCTTTTCCGGTTCTAGAAAAGGCCAGAAAGCTTCTGCCATTTCTTTGGCATCTTGGTTGAAATGTTTAATTCATCATGCCTATGTTGAGTCGGGTAAAACTCCGCCTCAGAGGCTTACAGCTCATTCTACTAGGTCAGTTTCTACTTCCTGGGCGTTTAGGAATGAAGCTTCGGTTGATCAGATTTGCAAAGCAGCAACTTGGTCTTCTTTGCATACTTTTACTAAATTCTACCATTTTGATGTGTTTTCTTCTTCTGAAGCAGTTTTTGGTAGAAAAGTACTTCAGGCAGCTGTTTCAGTTTGAATCTTCTGCTTATGTTTTCATTTAAACTTTATTTTGGGTGTGGATTATTTTCAGCAGGAATTGGCTGTCTTTATTTTATCCCTCCCTCTCTAGTGACTCTTGCGTGGAAAGATCCACATCTTGGGTAGTCATTATCCCATACGTCACTAGCTCATGGACTCTTGCTAATTACATGAAAGAAAACATAATTTATGTAAGAACTTACCTGATAAATTAATTTCTTTCATATTAGCAAGAGTCCATGAGGCCCACCCTTTTTGTGGTGGTTATGATTTTTTTGTATAAAGCACAATTATTCCAATTCCTTATTTTTTATGCTTTCGCACTTTTTTCTTATCACCCCACTTCTTGGCTATTCGTTAAACTGATTTGTGGGTGTGGTGAGGGGTGTATTTATAGGCATTTTAAGGTTTGGGAAACTTTGCCCCTCCTGGTAGGAATGTATATCCCATACGTCACTAGCTCATGGACTCTTGCTAATATGAAAGAAATGAATTTATCAGGTAAGTTCTTACATAAATTATGTTTTTCTGATTTTCCATCAGGATAAGGCAGTTTTGCGGACTTCATTTAAATTTCTACCTAAGGTTGTGATTTTTAACAACATTAATAAAGAAAGTGTTGTCCCTTCTTTGTGTCCTATCCTAAGAATTCTTTGGAGAGATCCTTACATTCTTTGGATGTGGTAAGAGCTTTGAAATATTATGTTGAAGCTACTAAAGATTTCAGGAAGACTTCTAGTCTATTTGTTATCTTTTCTGTTTCTAGGAAAGGTCAGAAGGCTTCTGACATTTCCTTGGCATCTTGGCTAAAGCTTTTGATTCATCAGGCTCATTCTACTAGATCAGTCTCCACTTTGTGGGTTTTTAATAATGAAGCTTCAGTTGATCAGATTTGCAGAGCAGCAACTTGGTCTTCTTTGCATACATTTACTTAATTCTACCGTTTTGATGTATTTGCTTCTTCGGAAGCAGTTTTTGGTAGAAAAGTTTTTCAGGCAGCTATTTCAGTTTGATTCCTCTGCTTATGTTTAAGTTTTTTCTTTTCATTAAGAGAATAAACTTTTTGGATTGTGGATTTATTTTTTTCAGCGGAAAATGGCTGTTATTATTTTTCCCTCCCTCTCTAGTGACTCTTCTGTGGAGTTCCACATCTTGGGAATTGCTATCCCATATGTCACTAGCTCATGGACTCTTGCCAATTACATGAAAGAAAACATAATTTATATAAGATCTTACCTGATAAATTAATGTCTTTCATATTGACAAGAATCCATGAGACCCACCCTTTTTATGGTGGTTATTTTTTTTATAAAGCACAATTATTTCCAAATTCCTTTGTTGATGCTTTTTACTCCTTTCTTTATCACCCCACTACTTGGCTATTCGTTAAACTGAATTGTGGGTGTGGTGAGGGGTGTATTTATAGGCATTTTGAGGTTTGGGAAACTTTGCCCCTCCTGGTAGGATTGTATATCCCATACGTCACTAGCTCATGGACTCTTGCCAATATGAATGAAATGAATTTATCAGGGAAATTCTTACATAAATTATGTTATTTCTTCTATAAGATTAGTTATTTTTATTTTTCCCCTTGTTTGGTGCTCTTTCATCAAGGAAGGTTGCCGTTTATTGTAGCTTATCTGTGTTATTTTGAGTACACTTATTTCAATTGCACTTTAAAATATTTAACTTTTTTTTTTATATAAATCTTTATATATCTTTTTGTTAATTATTCTTCATGTTCTGCACCTTGTTGTGGGCGATTTTTAACCCTAAATACAGCTATTTTCCCTCCAGACAAACAACAAAATCGCTCTTTCTCTTTCACTACCTCACAACCTACAAATTGGCAAGATTAAAAACAGTGAAAATTACATGCGCCACTTTTCATAAATATATGAGAACTGCGAATATAAACGGGCATTTTAAAATGCCAATAGAGATTAATATAAGAATTAGACATTTCCAGACAACTTATTTGCATATATTAAAGACTTGCGAATGATCATGAGTCAATTTATTCGCACATATGAAAAATTGTGACTTTATTGGCACATAACCCTTTATAAAGATGGTCATCTAATTTGTGAGCTTTTTTTTTTTTTTACGACAAACGTGAGAAGTTTCTTTTCTTTCATGTAAGTGTAAGAGTCCATGAGCTAGTGACGTTTTGGTAGCATTGGAATGCGAAAAAGGTCGCCGCTCACCACATTCACCTCTTTTTCGAAGTCGCATTTATTTTTGTGAAAGTACAACACACTAAGATCTGGATTTGCAAAGTGTGTTGCACTTTTACAAGAATAAATGTGGCCCCCTTCTTCTGCATTCAGACGGTCCTGACGCATCCGAATGCACACCCCTAGTAGAAACTCATCTGATTTAAGCAGGAAATACAAAGTATATTAAGAGGTGGGGGTTCCCACTAAGGGTGTGCATTCAGATGGTTTGGTAGAATACAAATGTGGAAGAAGGTGGTTGCTCGTGCTGTTCGGCTTTTTTCGGAGCTGCATTTATTCTTCTGAAAATGCAACACACTAAGATCTGTGCAAATCCAGAACTTAGTGTGTTGGACTTTCACAAGAAGAAATGCGGCTCTGAAAAGAACCAAAGAGCACGAGCATTCTGATGCTCCCAAAGAATCTCTCTCTCTTCATTTTGTGCCTAAGGTTGTTTCTTCAGACAACTTGAGCAGGGATTCTTGTTCCTTTTTTGTGTCCTATTCCTAAGAATGTTTCTGACGGATCTCTGCATTACTTGGATGTTGTTACGGTATTGATTTATTACATTGATACTACTAAGGATTTTAGACAATCTTCCTGAGTCACTGTAGGCTTTGTTTTGTTTGTCTGGGTATAGTTTGCATGAAGTGAAGGTTAGAGTGTTGTTCCTTTCATTGTTTTCAGTATTGTGTTTATGCTTTACATTTAAAGCCAGGATGCCATGTAAATGTGTTCATGAAGAACTTTGTAAAGGGGATGAACAAGGATGGAGAAGATTTCAAATACCTGAGAGCAAAATTTCCACTATTGAGTAAGGCTAAAGTTAAGGAAGGAACTTCTGGGGTTGCTGTGTTCCTTGTTCAGAGAGGAATTGCCTGGTATTTTGGCGTTGGACTGACCGTAATAGCCGGAATCAGAATGATATACTACAGGAAAGTTCTACTCTGTGAAAAGCATTACTGGGCTAAAAAGAAGCTGAACCCAGGTGGTAAATTGCTATAGAAGAGGCTAACAATGGTATTGAGCTGGTTGTTCGTTCCTGTGACTGCGCTTCTCACTGTGTGTATTAAGGAATCTCTGTTGATCCACAAATTTGTGAACTTATTTTCGGATGAAAACGTTGGGCGAGTCAAGGGTACTGAGAAAGTAGCTTGGAAGCTTTTAAAGGGGTTGTGCATGGCTTCTTGGGTAACCAAAGAGCTTAAAACTATGTTGAGCTGGTGAACAACCTTCTAGAAAAGTATAATCAATTAGACTGTAACATGTAACTCAAAATCCACTTTCTTGACTCTCATCTGGACTTCTTCCTTAACAACTGCGGTGCAGTAAGTGATGAGCATGGTGAGTAGTTCCACCAAGGCATTTTAGCAACGAAACAAAGATATCAGGGTAGGTGGATGCTTCTATGCTTGCTGACTACTGTTGGACAGTGACAAGAGATGCCCCGGAAGAGGAGTACAAGCAACAAGCAAGAGAAAGTGCTCTTGTAAACAGGTCCCTATTTCAGATAGTACTTTTAATTGCTGTATGTTTTTTTCATTTTGTGATTTTATTTGCAATTGATTGAATGAAAACAACTTTTTTATTTATCTTGTATCAAGAAAATATCAGATTGTTGTAATATTGCTTTTCACTATGATTATATTACTGAAGCGCAAGTAGTATATCTAAAAAAAAACTAGAGCTAATTTAAAAAAAAATTCAAGTCAGTCATACTTTACTAATGGTGGGAGAAGAAAAGAATAAGGAAACATTAAAAATATTTTTTGTTTAATAGTGTAATTCCCATGTCCCTTTCCCCTTTTGTAACAGTCAGTAATGTGTCAATAAGTCTATTAATCTTTGGCGCTTTCTTTCCTAGCATAATTTTGCACTTTGTGATGTTGAACTTTAGATCCCAGTCTTTTGTGTAATACTCCAGGTTTTTTTTATATCACCCATGACTGGCTTTATTTCTGACCTTGCAATCAGTTTTATTATACAAACATCTTTGTACACTTGAGAGGATATTCTTAGGGATTTCTCAGAATATTTATAGACTGTAGTTAATAGCAGTGTTGGAGGCTTACTTGCTTGCTGGCTTCTCTGCTGATCTACACCACCTCCAGAACTCTGTTCCCATAAACGGCCTAATCCTACTTCGGAATACAGAAACCAAGGTTTTCCTTTATATTTGTGAAAATGTATTTGGGATAATGGGACCGGGTTTTTCATGCATCCATACCATTACATGCCAAAATACTGAACCAGAAGTATAAAATACTAACTTTGGTGGTCATTGTAAGGTAAAGTGAGATGCCATGGACCCAAACAATGTCTGTTTCAAATATTTAGGACATAGTGACTCCCATGATGCTGCATAATTATAAATATATATATAAGTAAATGTAATGTAATTTGTTTTGCATTTCATATAATAATGTTTTTTCATATTAGGGTATTTCTGCAAATAAAAGTTTTTTTTCTTAAACTACTAGGTCTGCATTTCCACATACAGTTTCCACAAATCCTCTCTCCTTTTTCAGCAATCAGTGACAAATGATTAAAAAAAAACCATAATTTATGTAAGAACTTACCTGATAAATTCATATCTTTCATATTGGCAAGAGTCCATGAGCTAGTGACGTACGGGATATACAATCCTAGCATGAGGGGCAAAGTTTCCCAAACCTCAAAATGCCTATAAATACACCCCTCACCACACCCACAATTCAGTTTAACCAATAGCCAAGTAGTGGGGTGTTAAAATAAGGAAGTAAAAAAGCATACAAAAAGAGGAACTGGAAAAATAATTGTGCTTTTATACAAAAATCATAACCACTAAAAAAGGGTGGGCCAAATGGACTCTTGCCAATATGAAAGAAATGAATTTATCAGGTAAGTTCTTACATAAATTATGTTTTCTTTCATGTAATTGGCAAGAGTCCATGAGCTAGTGACATATGGGATAGCAGATACCCAAGATGTGGAACTTCCATGCAAGAGTCACTAGAGAGGGAGGGATAAAATAAAAATGGCTAATTCCGCTGAAAAAAATTAAATCCACAAAAAAATAAGACTTTCTCATAAATTTCAAGGAAAAAACATAAATCATAAGCAGAAGAATCAAACAGACAGCTGCCTGAAGAACTTTTCTACCAAAGACTGCTTCAGAAGAAGCAAATACATCAAAATGGTAAAATTTAGTAAATTTATGCAAAGAAGACCAAGTTGCTGCTTTGCAAATCTGATCAACTGAAGCTTCATGCGACTGATCTAGTAGAATGAGCTGCAATTCTCTGAGGAGGAGACTGTCCCGTCTCCAAATAAGCCTTGTGAATCAAAAGTTTTAACCAAGATGCCAAAGAAATGGCAGAGGCTTTCTGACCTTTCCTAGGACCAGAAAAAAAACAACAGACAGACTAGAAGTCTTCCTGAAATCTTTAGTAGCTTTGACATAATATTTCAAAGCTCTAACAACATCCAAAGAATGTAAAGATCTTTCAAGAGTATTCTTAGGATTAGGACACAAGGAAGGAACAACGATTTCCCTACTAATGTTGTTAAATCTCACAACCTTAGGAAGAAATTTAAACGAAGACTGCAAAATAGCTGTCATGTTCTGTCTCAGGATATCATGTGAGAGCCTCATTGTCTGGAACAGTTGCTTTAAAGGAAGATTAGTAGTAGCCATACTGATTGAAAATGAAACAAATTTATTTAAACAACAAAATACTTTGTTTAAGCAAATACTTGCAGAATATTTAAATATGCTACTCAGGTATGTTAAGACCACATACAGCAGGAGTGAAAATAAAGAAAACTAGTAAGCAGAGATGCAGATTCAAAAAGGAAAGTCTTTCTCTTGGTAATAACTGAAATGTAAGATTTGCACAAGGCAGAAAACAAACTTGAAGATTGGTAACAGGTTTAAAGGTAAAGGCTTTCTCCTGGTAATACCTTGTAAACAGGTGCAAAGGAAACAAGGCAGGATACAAACTTGTGAACTGGTAACTGGTTTAAAGGTAAAGTCTCTCTCCTTGTAATTGCTGAGTGCAGGAATTGCACAATGCAGGAAACAACTTGCAAACTGGTAACAGGTTTAAAGGTAAAGTCTCTCTCCTTGTAATTGCTGAGTGCAGGAAATGCACAAGGCAGGAAACAAACTTGAAGATTGGTAACAGGTTTAAAGGTAACGGCTTTCTCCTGGTAATACCTTGTAAACAGGTGCAAAGGAAATCTTTCTCCTGGCAATGGCCAAGTACAGGAATTGCATAAAGCAGGAAACAAACTTGTAGATTGGTAACAGGTTTAAAGGTAAAGGCTTTCTCCTGGTAATACCTTGTAAACAGGTGCAAAGGAAATCTTTCTCCAAAGAAATACAGGAAACAGGTTCTGACTTGACAAAACAGATCCAATGTGAAGACAAAAATGCAGACTAAAAGCCATCCTTAAATAGGGAGGTTTTGCACAGGGTTGGTTCTGATTAATTCCAGAATTGAGAACACCTGTGTGTTGCACAGGTGTAATAACAAGTAAGGCAAATAGTTATTTATCAGATCTTTTAAGATCCATGCTATTGCTAGAACTGGCTGTGGCTCAACATGTAAGCAAACAGAAATAGCAACCACAGAGTCACAGGTTCAAATCCCCACACAGCCCTTCTTAGCAGAATGCCTCCCAGACCTTTTCTTTTTCTTTTTCGTCTGGAGGCTTGGTTCATGACAGATGCCCCCTCCAAAGAGCGCACTCTGGGCGCTCAAAGCCTGTTCAAACATCTGAAGGTGGGATTTACGAACAAGTGTTCCATTTGAAGCCCTAATACAATCAGATGGAATGGATTCTTTGCTTGGAACAGCTGCCTGAGATTGGGGACCCTTAGAAGATATCCCTGTAGGCATAACAAGAGCTGAAAAACCAAGACAGTTTTGATTTAGAGGTTCCTGATTATACCCAGCAGCTTGCAATGGACTGGCTGATGGGCAGGGTACCTCCGGGTAGGAAAAGACCTCTCCTTCAGAGTCAAGGAATTCGTTATCTGGGTCATATCTGCCTGATGGGTAGAGTACCTCCGGGTAAGGTATGACCTCTCCTTCAGAGTCCAGGAATTCATTTTCTGTGTCATTTATATCCAATTCAACCATCTCATCCAATTCTTTCTCAGTCAATGAGTAGCTGGGTGAAGGTGGTACAAGGAGGTGTGGATCTTTAGAATTGGCAGAGTCTGATTCAGCTGGAAGGTTTGTCACTTTTATGTCTGATGAGTGACTTTTGTTAGCTGGATCTCCAGCCAGGGCAGAAACAAGGTAATGTGCAGGATTTCCAGGAGGTATTTTTGCAGAGTTCCTCAATGTGGTTGATGCAGAAACAGACGCAGTGGTATGGGTAATGGATGTAGTTGGAGTTGTACTCCCAATGACCATCTGTTTCAAATCAGGTACCATTTCTTGAAGCGTGTTAGAAACGGTTGTTTGTAGAATAGATGTATTCTCCATAGCTGGGTCATCTCCAGGGGTATCATACAGTTTGCTAGTGGAAGTATAATTTGTTCCCTTAACATCAGAGTTCATTTTCAACTTGGCTGTATCTTGACTTGATCCTCTAGGAGGTCTTACTGGACACCCTGTGATGCGGTGACCAGGTCCCCCACAATAGAAACAGAGGTAAAGTTGTCTTCGCCGAATTTTCTCCTCTTCTGTTAAGGGTTCTTTAAAACCTTTCCTTGTTTGGGAGGTAACTTTAGACAAGGTTTCGGTTGGGAGAGATAACATTTCCACCAGCTCCATAAAGTTAATGAGTATGTCCTTAATAAACTTTAACACTGAATCCAATACAGCAATAATCCCAGAGAGCTCTCTTTTAGGGTCTTCACATTCTGTCATGTTCTGTCTCAGGATATCATGTGAGAGCCTCATTGTCTGGAACAGTTGCTTTAAAGGAAGATTAGTAGTAGCCATACTGATTGAAAATGAAACAAATTTATTTAAACAACAAAATACTTTGTTTAAGCAAATACTTGCAGAATATTTAAATATGCTACTCAGGTATGTTAAGACCACATACAGCAGGAGTGAAAATAAAGAAAACTAGTAAGCAGAGATGCAGATTCAAAAAGGAAAGTCTTTCTCTTGGTAATAACTGAAATGTAAGATTTGCACAAGGCAGAAAACAAACTTGAAGATTGGTAACAGGTTTAAAGGTAAAGGCTTTCTCCTGGTAATACCTTGTAAACAGGTGCAAAGGAAACAAGGCAGGATACAAACTTGTGAACTGGTAACTGGTTTAAAGGTAAAGTCTCTCTCCTTGTAATTGCTGAGTGCAGGAATTGCACAATGCAGGAAACAACTTGCAAACTGGTAACAGGTTTAAAGGTAAAGTCTCTCTCCTTGTAATTGCTGAGTGCAGGAAATGCACAAGGCAGGAAACAAACTTGAAGATTGGTAACAGGTTTAAAGGTAACGGCTTTCTCCTGGTAATACCTTGTAAACAGGTGCAAAGGAAATATTTCTCCTGGCAATGGCCAAGTACAGGAATTGCATAAAGCAGGAAACAAACTTGTAGATTGGTAACAGGTTTAAAGGTAAAGGCTTTCTCCTGGTAATACCTTGTAAACAGGTGCAAAGGAAATCTTTCTCCAAAGAAATACAGGAAACAGGTTCTGACTTGACAAAACAGATCCAATGTGAAGACAAAAATGCAGACTAAAAGCCATCCTTAAATAGGGAGGTTTTGCACAGGGTTGGTTCTGATTAATTCCAGAATTGAGAACACCTGTGTGTTGCACAGGTGTAATAACAAGTAAGGCAAATAGTTATTTATCAGATCTTTTAAGATCCATGCTATTGCTAGAACTGGCTGTGGCTCAACATGTAAGCAAACAGAAATAGCAACCACAGAGTCACAGGTTCAAATCCCCACACAGCCCTTCTTAGCAGAATGCCTCCCAGACCTTTTCTTTTTCTTTTTCGTCTGGAGGCTTGGTTCATGACAATAGCCTTATCCTGATGGAAAATCAGAAAAGGAGACTCACAAGAGAGGGCAGACAATTCAGAAACTCTTCTAGCTGAAAAGATAGCCAAAAGAAACAACACTTTCCAAGAAAGTAGTTTAATATCCAAATAATCCATAGGTTCAAAAGGAGGAGCCTGCAAAGCCTTTAAAACCAAATTAAGACTCCAAGGAGGAGAGATTGATTTAATAACAGGCTTGATACGAACCAAAGCCTGAACAAAACAGTGAATATCAGGAAGTTTAGCAATCTTTCTATGAAATAAAACAGAAAGAGCAGAGATCTGTCCCTTCAAAGTACTTGCAGACAAACCTTTATCCAAACCATCCTGAAGGAACTGTAAAACTCTAGGAATTTTAAAAGAATGCCAAGAGAACTTATGGGAAGAACACCATAAAAATATAGGTTTTTCCAAACCCGATGATAAATCTTCCTAGAAACAGACTTACGAGCCTGTAGCATAGTATTAATCACTGCTAAGCGTTCAATTTCCATACCTTCAAATTTAGCGATTTGAGATCCTGATAGATAAACGGCCTTTGAGACAGAAGGTCTGGCCTTAAAGGAAGTGATCAAGGTTGGCAACTGGACATCCGATCAAGATCTGCAAACCAAAACCTGTGAGGCCATGCTGGTGCTATCAGAAACACATGCGATTGTTCCATTATGATCTTGGAGCTCACCCTTGGAAGAAGAACCAGAGGCGGAAAAATGTAAGCAGGTTGGTAAAACCAAGGAACTGCTAACGCATTCACCATCTCCGCCTGAGGATCCCTGGACCTGGAGAGATACCTTGGAAGCTTCTTGTTTAGATGGGAGGCCATCAGATCGATTTCTGGAAGACCCCACATCTGTACAATCTGACAAAATACATCTGGATGGAGAGACCACTCCCCCGGATAAAGACCGACGACTGAGATAGTCCGCTTCCCAATTGTCTACACCTAGGATATGTATCGCAGAAATTAGACAGGAGTTGGATTCCGCCCAAAAAAGTATCCGAGATACTTCTTTCATCGATAAAGGACTGTGAGTCCCACCCTGATGATTGACATATGCCACAGTTGTGATATTGTCTGTCTGAAAACGAATGAAAGATTCTCTCTTTAATAGAGGCCAAGCCTAAAGAGCACTGAAAAAATAGCACAGAGTTCTAAAATATTGATTAATAACCTCGCCTCTTGAGGATTCCAAACTCCTTGTCCAGTCAGAGACCCCCAACCTGCGAGACTTGCATCTGTTGAAATCACAGTTCAGGAAGGACGAACAAAAAAGGCCCCTTAAATAATCAGACGATGGTCTAACCACCAAGTCAGAGAGAGTTGAGTGTTGGGATCTAAGGATATCAATTGTGATATCCGATTCTAATCCCTGCACCATTGATTCAGCATGCAAAGCTGAAGAGGTCTCATATGAAAACGAGCAAAGGGGATAGCGTCTCATGCTGCAGTCATGAGACCTAAAACTTCCATGCACATAGCCACTGAAGGAAATGATCGAGACTGAAGGTTTCGACAGGCAGAAACCAATTTCATTTGTCTCTTGTCCGTTAAAGTCATGGACACTGAATCTATCTGGAAAGCTAAAAAGGTGACCCTTGTCTGAGGAATCAAACTCTTTGGTATATTGATCCTCCAATCATGTCTGTGAAGAAATAACACAAGTTGATTTGTGTGAGATTCTGCTAAATGAAAAGATTGAGCCAGTGCCAAGATATTGTGCAAATAAGGAAATACCACAATACCGCTGCTCTCTGATTACAGATAGAAGGGCACCTAGAACCTTCAAAAAGATTCTTAGAGCTGTCGCTAGGCCAAATGGAAGAGCGAGATATTAGTAATGCTTGTCTAGAAAAGAGAATCTCAGAAACCGATAGTGGTCTGGATGAATCGGTGAAGATATGCATCCTGTAAGTTTATTGAGGACATGTAATGACCTTGCTGAACAAAAGGCAGAATAGTCCTTATAGTTACCATCTTGAAAGTTGGGACCCTTACAAATTGATTAAAAAACTTCAGATCCAGAACTGGTCTGAATGAAATTTCAAGAAGTGGAACTGGTACAATTACCCCTGAAATCTCCAGATCTGAAACACAACTCAGACAGGCCTGACCTTTCACAGGATTTGATGGAATGTGAGAGAGAAAAAATCTCCTCACAGGAGGTCTTATTCTGAAACCTATTTGATACCCCTGAGAAACAATATTTTGAATCCAAAGATTCTGAACGGAACCTGCCCAAATGTCTTGAAATAATTTCAATCTGCTCACCACCAGTAGAACTGGGTTGAGGGCTGCACCTTGATGCTGTCTTGGGTGCTGGCTTTGGCTTCTTATAAGGCTTGGATTTATTCAAACTCGAAGATGGCTTCCAATTGGAGCCAGAGTCCTTAGAGGAAGGAGTGTTTTTTGTTCTCTATTCTGATGAAAGGAATGAAACCAATTAGAAGCTCTAGATTTACCCTTAGACTTTTTATCTTGGGGCAAAAAAACTCCCTTTCCTCCAGTAATAGTGAAAATAATAGAATCCAATTGGGAACCAAATAAATTATTACCCTGGAATGATAGAGATAGCAACCTAGATTTAGATACCAAGTCAGCATTCCATGATTTGAGCCATAAAGCTCTTCTAGCTAAAATAGCCAAAGACATAGATTTAACATTAATCTTGATGATATAAAAAATAGCATCACAGATAAAATGATTTGCATGTTGAAGCAAACGAACAATGCTATGCAAAATCATAATCTTTTTCCCGTTGTGCTAAGCTATCCAACCAAAAAGTTGATGCAGCCGCAACATCAGCCATAGAAATGGCAGGTCTGAGAATATAACCAGAATGTAAATAAGCTTTTCTTAGATAAGATTACATTTTCCTATCTAAAGGATCCTTAAAATAGGTACTATCTTCCATAGGAATAGTAGTATGTTTAGCAAGAGTAGAAATAGCCCTTAGGGACTTTTTCCCAAAACTTTAGCCACTGGCAAAGGATACATGTTTTTAAACCTTGAAGAAGGAACAAAAGAAGTACCAGGCTTAGACCATTCCTTAGCAATCACATCAGAAATGGCATCAGGAGTAGTCACAGGGGTTTATAGACAGAATTTAATTGTTTACTGGATTTATTATCAATAGGACCAGACTCCTCATATCCAAAGTTATCAACACTTCTTTTAACAAGGAATGAATATACTCAATCTTAAAAATATAAGATGATTTATCAGTGTCAATGTCTGAAGTAGGATCTTCTGAATCAGAGAGATCCTCATCATAAGTGGATATATCAGTATGTTGTTGGTCATTACAAATTTCATCAGTAGTATAAGAAGTTTTAAAAGACCTTTTACATTTATTTGAAGGCGGAATAGCAGACATAGCCTTCTTTATTGCATCAGCAATATCATTTTTCATATCAACAGGGATATCATGGACTTTAGATGTTTAAGGAAGAAACGATACTGTACTAGCACTAATAGAAACTTTTTCTGCATGCAAAAGCTTATCATGACAACTGTTACATACTACAGCTGAAGATATAATCTCCACTAGCTAACAACAATTACACTTAGCTAGAATTGTGTTCAGGCAGCATGGTTCCTACAGCAGCTTCTGAGACAGGATCAGATTGGGACATCTTGTAAAATGTAAAAGAAAACATAAAATTTAAACAAAAATATCTTATTTCCATATATAGCAGTTTCAGGAATGGGAAAAAATGCAAATGCTAAAATTGACAAAAAAGCAAATAGCATAGCCCTCTGAGCATAAAGAAGGCAAGGAGCATATAGGAAGTAAGGTAAAATAAACTAAAAATAATGGCGCCAAGTATGACGCACGACGCAAAAGGAAGTTAAAAAATTTTGGGGCGCCAACAAACATCCAGAAATGACGCAACTCGCGTCATAACAAACACAATTTTGCGCCAAACAACCTGGCATCAACTAAGACGCAGGAAACGACGAACTTGCGTCATTATAGACGCATATTCGCGCCAAAAAAATCTTGTGCCAAGAATGACGCAATAAATAACAGCATTTTGCACCCTTGCGAACCTAATTACCCACAAGTTTTTCAAAAGAAATAAACAAGTGAAATTGAAAAAAAGACTATACCCCAGGTAAGCCAAACTTCCTAAAACATGATCCCCATAATGAAGCTGCCAGACTGCAAAGGGAAATACACATATACCTGACTCATGACAAATATAAGTAAAATACATATATTTAAAACTTTATATTAATACATAAAGTGCCAATGATACATACTTACCGAAAGACACCCATCCACATATAGCAGATAGCCAAACCAGTACTGAAAACTATCAGCAGAGGTAATGGTATATAAGAGTATATCATCGATCTAAAAAGGGAGGTAGGAAATTAATCACTATGACCAATAACAGAGAACCCTTGAAAAGATTTCCTGCGAGGGAAACCATAAAAAAAATCAATAGGCGATACTCTCTTCACATCCCTCTGACAAACACTGTACTCAGAGTAATTGGGCTTGAAAATGCTTAGAAGCGCGTAACATAGAGGCATTTTGAGGTTTGGGAAACTTTGCCCCTCCTGGTAGGATTGTATATCCCATACATCACTAGCTCATGGACTCTTGCCAATTACATGAAAGAAAAACAGTTCTAGGACACTGAAGTGAAAGGGTTAACATGAGATCATTCTTCTGACTGCAGGTTAAGTGAGAGAAATCACTTAACAGTAATATGATACAATTGTAAGCAACTACATTTCCTGGAGGATCGTAAGGTACCTTTTGACCACAGCATATAATTTCGACAGTTACATCTTGCAGTAAAGACACGCCAAAAATTTTACAATTTGTATTAGTAAAGATAGAGGCACAAAAAAAAATCAAATCAGTCCTTTAAAATATAAGGCGCAAATAAGAAAGGAGGATAAAGAAAATATTTTAGATACGCATTAATCTTAAGGACAATTATATATATATTTTTTACATTTTCAAGGGTTTATTGTGCAGAGAAAACATACAAAGTAATTGATTCTTTGATATTTTTAGGGATTTTAGAACAATGTATTGTTTATAGTTTGTGTGTATTCGCTTAAGCTATAAACACAAAGGAGCCTATGTATCAAACAATCTCCACATTGTCATAATTGAGGGTTAATGATGCATTGTAACTAATATTTAGACAAGAATTTGTCAAGCTAAACAGTGATAATTTAATCCTGTGATACTGTATATTCAATACATGCATTTCACCCAGACTAATATGTGCAAGGGCTCATAGAGAACACGTATTACTATAATAAATAATTAGGAAATTCAAACAATATTTTAAATTATTGTACACAAGTCACACTTTAAAATAGTTATCTGAAACATTCATGCAATGTAAAAATACTTGAAATTCACACCTAGCTTCCCCCCCAAATTTACAGAAAATAAAACATAACATTTTAGCCTATGGCTAATTTAGAAGATATATACCATAAATACATCTGTGCCAAGCACTTTAACAGTTTTTTTTTTTATAGTGTGTGATACATAGGCACCAAGTGTGTCACTCAAGAATTCTAAGATTATTTTTTTATGACCATTCATCAGAAAACATAAATCCCAAACATACATTTAACACACTAAGTATCCCAATATAGAAAAAAAGAAAGCTTCTACTTTAATGAAATGTGGTTATTAAAAAAAAATAAAAAATATTTCACAGTTGTATAGGTGTTTTGATATCAATACAAAATTGATCAAGATAAATAAGTGTATGTACATGACTGATATAATTCATTTACAAACCTGATAAAATGCGCTCATAATTATAAAAAAAAAATCTATCATAGCAATAGAAGACGCATATATGACTGCAATTGAAGGAGTAGTCTTTAAGTTAATATACCATTTTCTGAAATAAATACAGCTTACTTCCGGAGCATGCAACAGCAACTAAAAAAAACTAGACGTCTTTTATTAAAATCAGTTGAGGGATGCTTAAACTAATTTGCCCGCTGTTAATGTAAAAATAATTCAAATAAACTTAACCTTTGAATGACTGGGGGTACTCTCCACTTCAAAGACAAAGGTTTGTATTTAGCCACTGATGTGTGTGGTGTTTTTTAGTTTCTTTATGGTTGTGAGATACAGCCCAGATCTTCTAAAAGATCTGTATATATACACATCAATACGTTCCATAAGTCCAAGACTATTATATATATATATATATTTGTATTATTGAATTTAGTTACGCCAAAATGGCTGAATAAGTGCACAATATTTATTATATCTTTATCCACAAAAAAAAAAAAAAAAAAAAGTGCTTGGTCCAGCTGAACTAAGGTTTTTGCAAGTGAAAAAAAAAAAAAGTGTTCATACCCAACTATCTATTTTAAAGGCATATTCTAATAGAAAAATACATGTCATAATTTGTTAGTGCATGTCCTTTTTAACGTACTGGCCATAGCAACCTATGGCTTGGTTTCCATTTGTGTTGTAAACTGGTGGTTGCATATAACATCTCCATAGACTTTAAAGGGACACTGAACCCAATTTTTTTCTTTCGTGATTCAGATAGAGCATGCAATTTTAAACAACTTTCTAATTTACTCCTATTATCAATTTTTCTTCGTTCTCTTGCTTTCTTTATTTGGAAAAAAAGGCATCTAAGATATTTTTTTGGTTCAGACCATGGAAAGCACTTGTTTATTGGTGGGTGAATTTACCCACCAATCAGCAAGAACACCACAGTGTGTTCACCAAAAATGGGCCGGCATCTAAACTTACATTCTTGCATTTCAAATAAAGATACCAAGAGAATAAAAACATTTTGATAATAGGAGTAAATTAGAAAGTTGCTTAAAATTGCATGCTCTATCTGAATCACAATAGAAAACATTTGGGTTTAGTGTCCCTTTAAGGGAGGTTCTTGTTACCAACAGCAATGGAAACCAGGCAAATCCCAACTTGGGAGCTGACACACATTGCAGTACACAAGCAGAAAATGTCTGGTGATTTGACTCCTACACCTGATTGGTTCATACGTGGTTTCCTGTTCAGCAGCTGCAATGTCGGAATTTGTAAGTAAAGGGACATAAAACAAGTTGGGATAGAGACAAAATATAATAATATGTACTTTAATTACTTTACCTACAAATTTATACTGCAGTGTCTCCCCATTAACCCTTTCTTTTTAGTTTCTGAATTGTAAAGCTCTAAATCCCCCCACACATTTCCTTCTATGGCTGTATCTATATCTATTGTTTTTTGTAGAATGCAAAAGTGCACAAGGATTATCTGCTGGAGCACACCTAGAAGCTGTGAACTCAGTTGAAATACAATGCCTTTGTCTAAACACTGATAAGGGGGGTGGGGTGGAGTTCACTTCTCCAGGCAGCTTAGCTATGTAATTCATTTTGCTTATTTTTGAAAATTATTTTAAAATACTTGCCAGCAATTTTTAAACAATTTTTTTTTATGCAAACTATTTTTTATTTAATTAGCCCTTTTAGGATAAGCACAGATCTCAACCTATTTTATGTCCCATTAACACAAAAAAGCCAGGCTAAGTTGGGCAGAAATGACTCGCTCTTACAAATTTGAACATGTAGTTTTTACATTAAAACATACTTTTAAGTTTGTTTTAAGCTATTTTAATTTTTCATGGCTATAAAATACATTCTTTAACGACATTTAAGCAAAGACAGGGGTGAAAGCAGTCATTTTATTGTATGTTACATTCACAACCAACTTTACTGCACCAACAATCAGCCAGAAATAAACAACTCAACATTTATAGGTCATCCTTGAAATCATCTTTTCTGTGTTATTTATAGCTTATAAAGAAAAACCTTAGTTTAAATCTCATGTCTGCAAATAAAGGTTAACAGACAGCAAGAGGTAAGGTAATTAATTCCAGTGTATTCTGGCAGAAGGAGCAGAAACCATTAAATTACTGATTTATAAGTCACATTGGTTAAATTCACATTTTTTAAATGCTGCATGTACCGATAAATGAAATGTGTTAGAAACCCACCCTTGTCACCTTGAAAAATAATTGATATATCTGCTATTCCTGAAAAAGGGGGAAAATCCCAGATACTTAGTCAACGTCATTGTTTTGTATAATGTGCTCAAGAGATGTTTTACAATCACTGATCTAAAACCAGAGAGAGTTACATCTGAAGTCTTAAAGGGACATAAAAACCCCAAAACTTTCCAATTTACTTCTATTATAAAAATGTATTTTCATCTCATAATCTTTGTTGAAGAGAATATCTAGGTAGGTAGCGTTCATGTGTATGGAGAACTATACGGCAGTAGTTTTGCAAGAATGCTTTTTCACAATACATAACATTCTTAAAAGCACTCTTCCAAAACGGCTGCCATATAGTGCTCAAGAAATGTGCATGCTCCTGAGACTGCCTACCTTGATGGCTTCAAGTATTGCAGCTCCCCAACAAAAATAGCTGGTAAGCCAATCAGGATTGGAAGTTGTGACTTGCGGAACCCCAGCAGAAATCTAGCCCTTTTCAGGCTAAAGCACAAAGTTATTTAGGGTCAGTAGTGCAAAAATTAAAGCATGACATTTTTTTGCATTAGAGTTTCCCCTTGTGTATAAAGCCCCACACAGGTTATGTAGTAAAGGATTCCATAAATACATAGTTTACTGTTCACAAGTATAGTTAAAAGTGCAATTGCAAACATTACACTTTATTGATGTTTAAGAGGTTTTAGGTGCCCCACACAAAATACAAGAGATACAACATTACTTGTAAGTGTGTTTTCAAAGCAGGGCCCCACTTTTTTCTGTATTTTTCTAAACAATGTTACTTTTCCTATTTAATTGTATAGAGAAGATACTTCCTAGTAAAGCTGTTTGCTGCAACAGAATGTACGACCTTTTCACATGAGCGGCCACTGGATATTTTTGTTTTCTCGTACTAAGAAACCTTTAGAAACACAGCGAGTCAAAACAAAATATATAAATAGCACTGATAAAAGTTCAGATCATAAATGACACACAGAATTCCCCCCATAAGTATTACTGCTGGCTGAAGAATTATCACACCAAAGGGATACTGAATTCACAAAATTGCTATCATCCACATAAAACAGCAGTATCTGCTTTTCTTTATTGCATGACAAAATGGCAAATAAAAGCTTTTTAAATTAAAATGGATATAAATACAGCCGTATCAGTTGTGTATATCCTATTAATGTTTATTGGCTGATTAGCGCATCCTACTAATGCTGATCTGCTTCTAGGTATTGCCTAATGTTCATTGGCTGATCAGCGCATCCTAGTAATGCTGATCTGCTTCTAGGTATTGCCTAATGTTCATTGGCTGATCAGCGCATCCTACTAATGCTGATTTGCTTCTAGGTATTGCCTAATGTTCATTGGCTGATCAGCGCATCCTACTAATGCTGATTTGCTTCTAGGTATTGCCTAATGTTCATTGGCTGATCAGCGCATCCTACTAATGCTGATCTGCTTCTAGGTATTGCCTAATGTTCATTGGCTGATCAGCGCATCCTACTAATGCTGATCTGCTTCTAGGTATTGCCTAATGTTCATTGGCTGATGGGGGTGTTTCTGCTAATGCTCACTGCTATATTATTTAACATTTAAACAGCTTTTCTTCAGACTTTTTTCCAGGCAATTAAATGTTTAAATGCTGGCACTTTATATGGATAATAGTGTCACTTTAAGTTTTTTGGCGAGCCGGATAAAATCCCCTGAGGATCCACATTGTGGTACCCTGGCAAGTCTGCTGCATTCCAAAACATGCTACATAAACGTTGCATTTAATTATATTTTTGCAATTTTTATCTTGGTCAAGCCTCGCATCTATGTTAGACTGCATGGCCCATATATTATATTCCCGTTTATGTTATTTGTAGAGTAACCTCTCAGGCCATTTTTATGATGTAATTATTTTAAACATAACTGAGGAAATTTGTATAAAAGATATCAATTGCTTTGATTTAACCCTTTCCCGCTGTTAGGACGTTCCATGCCATCCTAACTGCGTTGGACTTTAGCGCCTTTGGGATGGCATGGAACTTCATAGCCATTTGGCTGTCCTGAAGCCATAGCAGTTTGGTAAATAGGAATGAGGACTGGAGGGCGTGCCTAGCGTCATAGGCACTCCCCCTGACCCGATCCCATCATTAAAAACACACGATCGCATGATTTCAATTTGTTTACATCGGAACTTAGTTCCGATGTAGACAAATTAACTCTGTCAGGAAAGGATTAATCACTGTAGACCAGGGTTTTTCAACGTCTTAGGCAGTGGTCCTCCCCTCTGACAATAGTTACAAGACAGTGGCCCCCCAATAATAGATGTTACTTTATTTTTTCTCTTTAAAGAAAATTGTGATATTTATTTTTAGTTTTAATTTGGGCAATTTACATCTGATCCACTAATATTTATTTTTTAGTTGTAATATGGCCAGTTACTCAAAAAAAAAGTGCTTCACTCAAATTTCCATTTGCACTTTGTTACTCCTGTGTTAAACACAAGTTACTGATCAAGTCAACAACAAAGAACCCTGAGTGATTTTAACCTCAGTGCCTTTGTTCCACCTACACCCAGCCCTTCCAAGTGTCATTGTCGGCTCTAAAAACATTTTATATTTTGCCAAATCAGCTTGTGATTTCTATAAAATAGTGCAAAGTGTCCCAGCTCCCGCGCCTTGCCTTATATGCTTTAGCGTCCTTGGCAGATCCTTCTCTCACCTGGCTGCCAAGACTTGGAACACTCTCCCGCTGCACCTTAGACAAGCTACCGCCCTAACTAAGTTCAGAAAGGACCTCAAGACCTGGCTCTTCGACTGAACTGCAACCCTCAGCGCCTTGAGACCCTTACGGTGAATAGCCGCGCTTTATAAGAACCCAATAGATAGATAGATAGTTAGCGTCCCCCTGTGTAAGCCCACCTCACACTTTGCAAACCACTGCTGTAGACATACCAATATCTCATATTCATGATAAGAAAAGCACTTGCCTGTTTAATATGCTTAAATTAC
The DNA here is from genome assembly GCF_027579735.1 of Bombina bombina. Taxonomy (NCBI): domain Eukaryota; kingdom Metazoa; phylum Chordata; class Amphibia; order Anura; family Bombinatoridae; genus Bombina; species Bombina bombina. The sequence goes on from NC_069508.1 coordinate 100,801,971, forward strand.
ACTGATAATTTCCTAAAATGTATCTTTGGGAACAGTTAAATACAACAACTAAGGGGAAAAAAATAATTAATAATTTAACTCTGCAGCATCCAAGATACTTGTATATTATACACATTTTTGCTTTTGCCCCTATAGAGAGGTCCAGTTTAGAGAGCTGCCTCAGAGCTCTGTATAAAAGCAATATTTAAGCATATTTGCCCCATATTGCTGTATATCACCATGCAATAAGTCAATGGCTAGGATTTCCTAAATTACTAAAAACTATGGCGGTACATATGTCCTGCAATGAAACATTTTAACCTTTTGTCTGCCAATTAAGTTGAGCTGAAACTCGAGTAAGTTATGGGGAATGCCAAATTTAACTCATAGAATCCACAGAATAATTATTACAGTTCCTACCATAACAAGAAATAACCACATGATCTATCGTTAAAGGGACACTGAACCCAAATTTTTTTCTTTCGTGATTTAGATAGAGCATGAAATTTTAAGCAACTTTCTAATTTACTCCTATTATCAATTTTTCTTTGTTCTCTTGCTATCTTTATGTGAAAAAGAAGGCATCTAAGCTTTTTTTTTGGTTTAGAACTCTGGACAGCACTTTTTTATTGGTGGATGAATTTATCCACCAATCAGCAAGGACAACCCATGGGCCGGCAACTAAACTTACATTCTTGCATTTCAAATAAAGATACCAAGAGAATGAAGAAAATTTGATAATAGGGGTTAATTAGAAAGTTGCTTAAAATTTAACGCTCTATCTGAATCACAAAAGAAAAAATTTGGGTTCAGTGTCCCTTTAATGAACAACCAAATAACTGAAACCACAAGTTGTAGTCATTTCTTCTATCAGATGCAGAATACAAAAGACAACCAATATAATTTAGATCATCAAACAGCAAAAATGAAAAATAAATCCTAAATTGAGTAAGTGCTTAAAGAGAGTCTTTTTTAATGTATGCATAGTTTTTACAATAATTAAAGGGACAATACACTCACAGTTAAACTTGTGTACTGTGCTACATACAAATGAAATGTGTTAAAAGCATTTAAATATGTCAATGTATAAATGATTTTTTTCAAACTAATTTAAATCCCTGGTAAGTATTTATCTCCCCATAGTTGTGGTTAGTTAGGTCTGTTTGTAAAAGAGTCTGCCCAGTACGCTAAGGAATCACATAGAAGAAAACTTTGCTAAAATGTAGCCACCAATCAGCAAGCGCTAACCATGGTTCTGAACCAAAATGGATCGGCTCTTAAGCCTACATTCTTGGTTTTTAAAATAAAGATACAAAGAGAACAAAGTAAAATTGAAAATAGGAGTAAATTAGAAAGTTGCTTTAGATTGTATGCTGTATCTGAATCATGAAAGAAAAAAAATTGGGGTTATTGTCCCTTTAAGAATAAAGACCAAGTTTAAGTGCACCTTTAAACAAAACTAATACGTAATTTTCCCCAATATGTAATCTTTTGACATCTTTATTTTTTTAAGAATAAAGCATGAACGAAAATGTTAATAACTTCACAATATATGTGTGCTGAGGACATATATTTTTTACAATGCCCTCTTTTTTTAAGTGATAGATAAATAATAAAATGTTCATTCTTAATTACAGAGACAACAAAAGGAAGCATGTGTGTAAATAAATAGATAAGATGAAGAGGTCTGGTTTCCCTGCATGCTCAGCCCATTTTAATGGGTTGTGGTTTCAAAGAACAAAATTAGATATATACAAAATAAACAATTTTTTTATACAGTGGAAACACATTAAGGGGAAACCAATTTTACAGTACATTGGCGAGACACTTTTCAAGATAATGCTCAGAAAAATAAGCTGATGAATTCTCTCCATGCCGGTGAGTTTTTGAGAACTGGACCCTAAGTCTTTTATTAGAGTCTGGTGAAAAATGGACATAAATAGAAGAGGGACAGAAGGATTTGCTACTCAATTTGAGATAGTCTTGCAAACTGCTTGAAAGTTGGGAGAGTACTATCTGTTTCCAAGAAAAAAGAATTTGCTCTAAAATTTAGGATCTGATATTATTCAATTAAATGGAACACTGACATTAGCGACAGCTTAACCTTGGTGACAATGACACTAATTAATTTAAGCATAAAGCAACATAAATTATATTCTGTATGTTGATACATATTTTTTTTTTTACTGAGTTATGCAAATTAATTCATTAAATCTATGTGAAGTTGAATAACCCAGCAACAAAAGAATTACACTTTTATGAATTTAAAATACTATTTTAAATGTAACAGTTTTAATTGTATAAACCTGTATACGCTATGTTTTCTCACCAGTACCAATTAGCAATGAGAGCTGTCCCTTTAAGCCATTCAGCATGTATATCATGGTATATATTATGCCAAACATGCATTTTCTGCTACGCACTAGGAAATATAAAGTGACATAACGAAGAACCATTGTCTCATGCATCATACTTGTTATGATTAGATTTTCTCACATTGTTCTAAATTATCCTCCAATACAATGTCTGCGTATTCTCATGGCAAAATAGTTTCCTGGCTTAAAGGGACACTGAACCCAATGTTTTTCTTTCATGATTCAGATAGAGCATTCAATTTTAAGCCACTTTCTAGTTTACTCCTATTATCAATTTTTCTTTGTTCTCTTGCCATCTTTATTTTAAAAGCAGGAATGTAAATCTTAGCAGTCAGCCCATTTTAGGTTCAGCACCATGGATAGCGCTTGCTTATTGGAGGCTTACATTTACCCACCAATAAGCAAGCACAACCCAGGTTCTCAACCAAAAATGGACCGACTCCTATGCATCACATTTCTGCTTTTTTAAATAGAGAACAAAGAAAAATTTATAATAGGAGTAAATTAGAAAGTTGCTTAAAACTGCATGCTCTATCTGAATCATTAAAGACAAAATATGGGTTTAGTGTCCCTTTAAAGGGACAGTCTAGTCAAAATTAAACTTTCATGAATCAGATAGGGCATGTCATTTTAAACAACTTTACCATTTACTTTTATAATCAAATTGGCTTTGCTCTCTTGGCATTCTTTGTTGAAATCTAAACATAGGTATGCTCATATTGTTAATTTCTAAGCCCTAGAAGGCCACCACTTATCTCAGTGCATTTTGACAATTTTTCACAGTTAGATGCTACTATATAGATAACACTTCAGTAGAGTTATTTATGAGTCAGTGGCTAAAAGGCAAGTCTGTTAAAAGAACTGAAATAAGGGGGCAGTCTTCAGAGGCTTAGATACAAGATAATTACAGAGGTAAAAAGTGTATTTATATAACCATGTTGGTTATGCAAAACTGGAGCGAAAGTATTCTGGAGTAGACTGTCCCTTTAATTGTAAGTCATTTAAATTCAAAAGTGTTTATGCTGACACAGTATATGAAATAATATTCACATTGCATAAAAAAAAAATATTCACATTGCATAAAAAAAAAAAATGTGTGTGTGTATATATGAGACTATTTATTCTGGACTATTTAGTCCACAAGTTCTATTTCTATATAAAATAGCAAATCTTTATGCACAAGATTAATTAAATAAGTAACTTACAAAAAAGAAAATAATAAAATCTTTTTTTAACAAAAAAAAAAAAAAATTCAGAATTTTAAGGATAAAGCGGAGGAAACGTGCCACAATATTATATTATGTAAAGGGTACAAAAACGGGAGATTGGTAATATATCAAATACCATCTGTTGTTGCTTTCCTAAGGGTCACAAAAAAATAATCAAATAACTGAAAATACTGTTAGCAATAAGATGTTTGGGATATATGAAGCCAAATACTCCTTAAAGGGACAGTAAAGTCAAAATTAAACTTTCATGATTTAGCTAGAGTATATAATTTTAAACAACAATCCAATTTACTTCTAATATTGAATTTGCTATGTTCTCTTGGTATCTGTTGTTGATAAGAATACTTAGGTAGGCTCAGGAGCACCAATGATCTACTGGGAACAATCTGTTGATTGGTGGTAGCGCATATATGCCTCTTGTCATTGGCTGACCAGATATGCTCAGCTAGCTCCCAGTAGTGCATTGCTGGACATTTAACAAAGGATAAGAAAGAAGCACCTTTGATCATAGACTTAAATTGTTATTTTTTTAAAAAAAACACATGCTCTATCTAAATCATGAAAAAAATGTGGTTTTACGTCCCTTTAAATTGTCTTTGGTGCATCAGATGCTTAGTGTCAAAGAAAAAACATTATTCTGAAGCCTATGTTAAAACCTGTTCACTTTTGTATCTAGTTACACAAATGTGTCATGAAAAGATTGGCGGCAAGTAGTCGTCCTTACTGTAGAGTAAACGTAAACATAAATAAAAAGCAAAAGGTACGAACGAAGCTTAAGGGCACTCACAACCACCACTCTGACTTACATATATGTATTTAAAACATTCACAGAGGGGTGTTTGAGCTTCACCTAGTAAATATATATATACATATAGTATATATAAAAATAACAGTAGTTTATTTTAAAGGGACAGTCTAGTCAAAATTAAACTTTCATGATTCAGATAGGGCATGTAATTGTAAACAACTTTCTAAATTTACATTTATCATCAAATTTGCTTTGTTCTCTCAGTAATTTTGTTGAAAGCTAAACCTAGGTAGGCTCATATGATAAAGTCTAAGCCCTTGAAGGCCGCCTCTAATCTCAATGCATTTTGACAGTTTTTCACAGCTGGAGGGGGTTAGTTCATGTTTGCCATATAGATAACATTGTGCTCACGCCCGTTGAGTTACCTTGGAGTCAGCACTGACTAGCTAAAATGCAAGTCTGTCAAAATAACTAAAATAAGGGGTCAGTCTGCAGAGGCTTAGATACACGGTAATTACAGAGGCAAAAAGTATATTAATCTAATCGTGTTGGTTATGCAAAATTGGGGGATGGGTAATAATGGGATTATCTATCTTTTTAAACAATAACACTTCTGGGGTAGACTGTCCCTTTAAAGGCAATAAAATGATTTTATATATATAATATACAGCTACTCTGTGAATGAGGAACTTGTTTTGCATTTGCACCAGAAAAAAAAGAGGGCTTATGAGCTCTTTATAAACACTGTAAAGGAATTTGCATTTTGTCTATAGTGGAAGATATTCTGTGATCAGAAATGTTTTTGGAAGAGGGTATTTGCCCCACACTGAGAACGGTTACAGTGGAAGATATGTGATGAAAACTTCCAAACACCAAAATTACATCAAAATCTATGCTTAAAGTAAAGCTGACAAGTAAGTCTTTAACATATAGATGTTTTACGTGACCGACCATTCTTACTTCTGTTTTACAGCATTATATTGTTTAGAAACGTGCACATAAGGAACGCTGTACATATTAACACATTGTGCAATTTATTTGTCTTCCAATACCACCGCTCAGACCTTATCAACTCTCCTGGGACTCCATAAAAAGCTTAACAAATCCCCGAATTAATCAACTGGCTATCAAAAAAGGTTATAGTGCTACACATAGCAAAGCAAAGAGGATCTGCACATTTTGAAGAAAGACATTTTCATTTAGTAAATGTGTATATTGTGACCTCTGAGTATAACATTTTTGGATGTCAGCTTTTCTTTAAGAGTACATCTGCGTGCCTAAAACAAATTAGAAAACATTATTCCTAAAGGATTTAAAATGTGCAAAGCGACTTTCACTAGGTCCAATACGCGTTTCTACTCTTAGGCTCTGCTTCACAAACTGTAAACATAAAAGTCATCATAGAAAAAAAAAATAAATCAAGAAATGTTTTACACAGGGAATGCAGTCACACTGGGGATAACTAAACTACTTAGGAAGGGCATAGCTGATAATATTTTAACATATTACTTTGACATACAAGCTTAAAGGAACAGTAAAAATAATAATTTGTTGATATAAAAAAAAAGTCTGTAATATACTTTCATTATTTATTTTGTCCCTTTTCCTGTAATTCCATTCTGAAATTGTGAGCTTTTCGGTTCCTGTTAAAATTGGAAGTGCAAAACACTGTTGTATTCCACACAGCCATTGGCTGCACACTCTAGTGACCTATTTATAACTGTCCCTAATTGGCCACAGCAGAGAAGGTAACAACATGGCAGCTCTCATTGTTTTATAGACACAAAATTAGTGTAAAGTTTTAGTCAATATTTAAACAGCTAATGAAAATTTAAAAAATAAATCTACATTTTATTCTCAGACTAATCTTTTCTTTGACTGCATCATTCTATCTAGCATTTAATTGGTGTTTAATGTCACCTCAAAGGACCACTAAATGCAGTAGTATTGAATAACTGACAAATACACAATAAAAAAGGCAATGCAATAGCACTTACTTGAAATTTGAAATGTGCAGTAGAATATTTTCTAGCAAATTTTAATGAATCCAATTCCCCTCCCCCTGCATCATATGAGAGCCATCAGCCAATCACAAAATGCATATAAGTATATAATACTGTGCACATGCTCGGTAGGAGCTGTAACCTCAGAAATGTGCATATAAAAAGAATGTGCACGTTTTGATAATTGGAGGTATATTGGAAGAGTGTTTTAATCTGTATGCTTTATTTGAGGATTTAAGGATTTACCACAGCTAAACTTACACTTGTAAAACAAAGTGAATTACTAAATTTGCAGATTGTTGTTGTCACTAGCATTAAATATTAGAATTGGGTTTGCTGAATTATCTTCTCAGAAAATAAAATAAAAAGTAACCTAGGTACCTTCTCTGCTGAGGGCAGTTTGGCCCAGTTATAAATGGGTCACTACAGTGTGCAGCCAATAACTGTGGGACACAGCAGAGCTAAAGGGACAGTATACACTCATTTTCATATAACTGCATTTAATAGACACTACTATAAAGAATAAGATGCACAGATACTGATATAAAAATCCAGTATAAAACTGTTTAAAAACTTATTTAGAAGCTTTCAGTTTAGCTCTGTTGAAAAGGTTAGCTGTAAAGCCCACTGCAAGTGGCAAGTAAGACACTCCCCCCTCCCCTGCATATGAAAAGACCCTTTACACAAACAGGAGCAAGCTGGAGTAGGTAGCCGACGTATTCTCCTAAAACTTTGGGGCTTGGTTAGGAGTCTGAAAATCAGAGCAATCTTATTTAAAAATAAGCAAAACTAAACATTTTAAAAAAACAAAAACTTTATGGGCTATATAAATAGATCATCTACAAAAGATTTATGCAAAGAAAAAATGAGTGTATAATGTCCCTTTAAGTCTAGAGTCTGTATTTTCACTTTTAACAGAAACTGAAGAGCCTACTAATATGAATAAAATAAATATTGATATATAGTGTAAAGATTTTTTTACTATACATAATTAAACATTTTATAGTGCAATCAATCAAAAGGGGACAAATGTCCCTTTAATTATAGGGATAAGAATGATTTTCATTGTAAGTTTTATTAAAAAGAAAACATAATTTATGCTTACCTGATAAATTCCTTTCTCCTGTAGTGCAGTCAGTCCACGGGTCATCCATTACTTATGGGATATTAACTCCTCCCCAACAGGAAGTGCATGAGGATCACCCAAGCAGAGCTGCTATATAGCTCCTCCCCTCTACGTCACACCCAGTCATTCGACCGAAAACCAAACGAGAAAGGAGAAACTATAGGGTGCAGTGGTGACTGGAGTATAATTTAAAAATTTAGACCTGCCATAAAAAACAGGGCGGGCCGTGGACTGACTACACTACAGGAGAAAGGAATTTATCAGGTAACCATAAATTATGTTTTCTCCTGTTAAGTGTAGTCAGTCCACGGGTCATCCATTACTTATGGGATACCAATACCAAAGCTAAAGTACACGGATGACGGGAGGGACAGGCAGGATCTTTATACGGAAGGAACCACTGCCTGAAGAACCTTTCTCCCAAAAACAGCCTCCGAAGAAGCAAAAGTGTCAAATTTGTAAAATTTGGAAAAAGTATGAAGAGAAGACCAAGTTGCAGCCTTGCAAATCTGTTCAACAGAGGCCTCATTCTTAAAGGCCCAAGTGGAAGCCACAGCTCTAGTAGAATGAGCTGTAATCCTTTCAGGAGGTTGCTGTCCAGCAGTCTCATAGGCTAAACGTATTATGCTACGAAGCCAAAAGGATAGAGAGGTAGCAGATGCTTTTTGACCTCTCCTCTGTCCAGAATAAACGACAAACAGGGAAGAAGTTTGGCGAAAATCTTTAGTTGCCTGTAAATAAAATTTCAGGGCACGGACTACGTCTAGATTGTGCAGAAGTCGTTCCTTCTTTGAAGAAGGGTTAGGGCACAATGATGGAACAACAATCTCTTGATTGATATTCTTGTTAGTAACTACCTTAGGTAAGAACCCAGGTTTAGTACGCAGAACTACCTTGTCTGAATGAAAAATCAGATAAGGGGAATCACAATGTAAGGCTGATAACTCAGAGACTCTACGAGCCGAGGAAATAGCCATTAAAAACAGAACTTTCCAAGATAACAGCTTGATATCAATGGAATGAAGGGGTTCAAACGGAACACCCTGTAAAACGTTAAGAACTAAATTTAAGCTCCACGGTGGAGCTACAGTCTTAAACACAGGCTTAATCCTAGCCAAAGCCTGACAAAAAGCCTGAACGTCTGGAACTTCTGACAGACGTTTGTGTAAAAGGATGGACAGAGCTGAGATCTGTCCCTTTAAAGAACTTGCAGATAAACCCTTTTCTAAACCTTCTTGTAGAAAAGACAATATCCTAGGAATCCTAACCTTACTCCATGAGTAGCTCTCTCTAGCCTGTATTAAGGTATCAATTACTGACTCCGAAAATCCACGCTTTGATAAAATCAAGCGTTCAATTTCCATGCAGTCAGCTTCAGAGAAATTAGATTTTGATGTTTGAAAGGACCCTGAATTAGAAGGTCCTGTCTCAGAGGCAGAGACCAAGGTGGACAGGATGACATGTCCACTAGATCTGCATACCAGGTCCTGCGTGGCCACGCAGGCGCTATTAGAATCACTGATGCTTTCTCCTGTTTGATCCTGGCAATCAAACGAGGAAGCATTGGGAAGGGTGGAAACACATAAGCCATCCTGAAGGTCCAAGGTGCTGTCAAGGCATCTATCAGGACCGCTCCCGGGTCCCTGGACCTGGACCCGTAACAAGGAAGCTTGGCGTTCTGGCGAGACGCCATGAGATCCATATCTGGTTTGCCCCAACGTCGAAGTATTTGGGCAAAGACCTCCGGATGAAGTTCCCACTCCCCCGGATGAAAAGTCTGGCGACTTAGGAAATCCGCCTCCCAGTTCTCCACTCCTGGGATGTGGATCGCTGACAGGTGGCAAGAGTGAGACTCTGCCCAGCGAATTATCTTTGATACTTCCATCATCGCTAGGGAACTCCTTGTCCCTCCCTGATGGTTGATGTAAGCCACAGTCGTGATGTTGTCCGACTGAAACCTGATGAACCTCAGAGTTGCTAACTGAGGCCAAGCCAGAAGGGCATTGAGAACTGCTCTCAATTCCAGAATTTTTATTGGAAGGAGACTCTCCTCTTGAGTCCATGATCCCTGAGCCTTCAGGGAATTCCAGACAGCGCCCCAACCTAGTAGGCTGGCGTCTGTTGTTACAATTGTCCAGTCTGGCCTGCTGAAGGGCATCCCCCTGGACAGATGTGGCCGAGAAAGCCACCATAGAAGAGAATCTCTGGTCTCTTGATCCAGATTCAGCGTAGGGGACAAATCTGAGTAATCCCCATTCCACTGACTTAGCATGCACAATTGCAGCGGTCTGAGGTGCAGGCGTGCAAAAGGAACTATGTCCATTGCCGCTACCATTAAGCCGATTACCTCCATGCATTGAGCCACTGACGGGAACTCTTGTGAGTGGTAAGAGAGAACTCTTCTCTTCGTTCACTTTCCACCCATGCGACCTTAGAAATGCCAGTACTAACTCTGTATGAGACTTGGCAGTTTGGAAGCTTGACACTTGTATCAGAATGTCGTCTAGGTACGGAGCTACCGAAATTCCTCGCGGTCTTAGTACCGCCAGAAGAGAGCCCAGAACCTTTGTAAAGATTCTTGGAGCCGTAGCCAACCCGAAGGGAAGAGCTACAAACTGGTAATGCCTGTCTAGGAAGGCAAACCTTAGATACCGGTAATGTTCTCTGTGAATCGGTATGTGAAGGTAAGCATCCTTTAAATCCACTGTGGTCATGTACTGACCTCTTTGGATCATGGGTAAGATTGTCCGAATAGTTTCCATCTTGAACGATGGAACTCTTAGGAATTTGTTTAGGATCTTTAAATCCAATATTGGTCTGAAGGTTCCCTCTTTTTTGGGAACCACAAACAGATTTGAGTAAAACCCTTGTCCGTGTTCCGACCGCGGAACTGGGTGGATCACTCCCATTAGTAAAAGGTCTTGTACACAGCGTAGAAACGCCTCTTTCTTTATCTGGTTTGTTGACAACCTTGAAAGGTGAAATCTCCCTTGTGGAGGAGAAGCTTTGAAGTCCAGAAGATATCCCTGAGATATGATCTCCAACGCCCAGGGATCCTGGACATCTCTTGCCCAAGCCTGGGCGAAGAGAGAGAGTCTGCCCCCCACTAGATCCGTTTCCGGATCGGGGGCCCTCACTTCATGCTGTCTTAGGGGCAGCAGCAGGTTTTCTGGCCTGCTTGCCCTTGTTCCAGGTCTGGTTAGGTTTCCAGCCTTGTCTGAAGCGAGCAACAGCTCCTTCCTGTTTTGGAGCAGAGGAAGTTGATGCTGCTCCTGCCTTGAAGTTACGAAAGGCACGAAAATTAGACTGTCTAGCCCTAGGTTTGGCTCTGTCTTGAGGCAGGGCATGGCCTTTACCTCCCGTAATATCAGCGATAATTTCTTTCAAACCGGGCCCGAATAAAGTCTGCCCCTTGAAAGGTATGTTAAGTAATTTCGATTTAGAAGTTACATCAGCTGACCAGGATTTTAGCCACAGCGCTCTGCGTGCCTGAATGGCGAATCCGGAATTCTTAGCCGTAAGTTTAGTTAAATGTACTACGGCATCAGAAATAAATGAATTAGCTAGCTTAAGGGTTTTAAGCTTGTGTAAAATCTCATCTAATGGCGCTGAGTCAAGGGTCTCTTCCAAAGACTCAAACCAAAATGCTGCTGCAGCCGTGACAGGCGCAATGCATGCAAGGGGTTGTAATATAAAACCTTGTTGAACAAACATTTTCTTAAGGTAACCCTCTAACTTTTTATCCATTGGATCTGAAAAGGCACAACTATCCTCCACCGGGATAGTGGTACGCTTAGCTAAAGTAGAAACTGCTCCCTCCACCTTAGGGACCGTTTGCCATAAGTCCCGTGTGGTGGCGTCTATTGGAAACATTTTTCTGAATATAGGAGGGGGTGAAAAAGGCACACCGGGTCTATCCCACTCCTTAGTAACAATTTCAGTAAGTCTCTTAGGTATAGGAAAAACGTCAGTACTCGTCGGTACCGCAAAATATTTATCCAACCTACACATTTTCTCTGGGATTGCAACTGTGTTACAATCATTCAGAGCCGCTAACACCTCCCCTAGTAATACACAGAGGTTTTCCAGCTTAAACTTAAAATTTGAAATGTCTGAATCCAGTTTATTTGGATCAGATCCGTCACCCGCAGAATGAAGCTCTCCGTCCTCATGCTCTGCAAATTGTGACGCAGTATCAGACATGGCCCTAGCATTATCAGCGTACTCTGTTCTCATCCCAGAGTGATCTCGTTTACCCCTAAGTTCTGGCAATTTAGACAAAACTTCAGTCATAACATTAGCCATGTCTTGTAGAGTGATTTGTAATGGCCGCCCTGATGTACTTGGCGTTACAATATCACGCACCTCCTGAGCGGGAGATGCAGGTACTGACACGTGAGGCAAGTTAGTCGGCATAACTTCCCCCTCGTTGTCTGGTGAATGTTGCTTAACATGTACAGATTGACTTTTATTTAAAGTAGCATCAATGCAATTAGTACATAAATTTCTATTGGGCTCCACCTTGGCTTTTGAACATATTGCACAAAGAGATTCCTCTGTGTCAGACATGTTTAAACAAACTAGCAATTAGACTAGCAAGCTTGGAAATACTTTTCAACTAAATTTACAAGCAATATGTAAAACGTTACTGTGCCTTTAAGAAGCACACAAAAACTGTCACAGTTGAATAACAATGAACCGGATTAGTTATAGAAACCAAATTTAGTAAAGGATTGCACTCATTAGCAATGGATGATTAACCCTTAATATCAGAAAAAACGGATAACAATTGAAAATATAAGCGTTTTTATCACAGTCAAAGCACAGTCTCACAGGTCTGCTGTGAGTGATTACCTCCCTCAAAACTAGTTTTGAAGACCCCTGAGCTCTGTGGAGACGTCCTGGATCATGCAGGGAGAAAAAGGCAGACTGTGACTGAATTTCTGATGCGTAGTAAAAGCGCCAAAATAGGCCCCTCCCACTCACACTACAACAGTGAGGGAAGCTCAGTAAACTGTTTTAATTTAAAACAAACGACAGCCATGTGGAAAATAACGCCCAAAACAATTTTTCACCAAGTACCTCAGATAATTAAACGATTTAACATGCCAGCAAACGTTTAAAATCTAATTTATGAAATGTCATTAAAAGCCTGCTGCTAGTCGCTCACACTGCAAGTTAGGCTAAAAGTTATATGCATACAGTATTTTCCCAGTGAAGTGCCATTCCCCAGAAATACTTAAGTGTAAACATATATACATATCAGCCTGATACCAGTCGCTACTACTGCATTTAAGGCTGTACTTACATTATATCGGTATTAGCAGTATTTTCTCAGTCAATTCCATTCCTTAGAAAATAATATACTGCAACATACCTCTTTGCAGGTGAACCTGCCCGCTGTCCCCTGATCTGAAGTTACCTTACTCCTCAGAATGGCCGAGAACAGCAAATGGATCTTAGTTACGTCCGCTAAGATCATACACAAAAACTCAGGTAGATTCTTCTTCAAATTCTGAGAAGAAAACAACACACTCCGGTATCGTTTAAAATAACAAACTTTTGATTGAAGATATAAAAACTAAGTTTAATCACCACAGTCCTCTCACACATCCTATCTATTAGTTGGGTGCAAGAGAATGACTGGGTGTGACGTAGAGGGGAGGAGCTATATAGCAGCTCTGCTTGGGTGATCCTCTTGCACTTCCTGTTGGGGAGGAGTTAATATCCCATAAGTAATGGATGACCCGTGGACTGACTACACTTAACAGGAGAAATGTTCATTTTCATTTCCTTGGTAGTGACCTTTACACCTAATAATACAGAAAAGGGTCTGGAGTGAGGAATCTCGGCAGTCTAAAGGTTTGGTCTGGGTATTCAAAGCCTAGGACTAAAATTAATGGGACATGATGCCCAAGTGTTGAACTACTAAAAAGTTCTGCAGCATCTCTATAAAAAAGCCGACTAGAAAAACATAATTTATGCTTACCTGATAAATTTATTTCTCTTGTAGTGTGTTCAGTCCACGGGTCATCCATTACTTATGGGATATATTCTCCTTCCCAACAGGAAGTTGCAAGAGGATCACCCAAGCAGAGCTGCTATATAGCTCCTCCCCTCACATGTCATATCCAGTCATTCGACCGAAACAAGACGAGAAAGGAGAAACTATAGGGTGCAGTGGTGACTGGAGTTATAATTTAAAATTTAGAACCTGCCTCAAAAAAGATAGGGCGGGCCGTGGACTGAACACACTACAAGAGAAATAAATTTATCAGGTAAGCATAAATTATGTTTTCTCTTGTTAAGTGTGTTCAGTCCACGGGTCATCCATTACTTATGGGATACCAATACCAAAGCTAAAGTACACGGATGATGGGAGGGACAAGGCAGGAACATTAAACAGAAGGAACCACTGCCTGTAGAACCTTTCTCCCAAAAACAGCCTCCGAAGAAGCAAAAAAGTGTCAAATTTGTAAAATTTGGAAAAAGTATGAAGTGAAGACCAAGTTGCAGCCTTGCAAATCTGTTCAACAGAGGCCTCATTCTTAAAGGCCCAGGTGGAAGCCACAGCTCTAGTGGAATGAGCTGTAATTTTTTCAGGAGGCTGCTGTCCAGCAGTCTCATAGGCTAAGCGTATTATGCTACGAAGCCAAAAAGAGAGAGAGGTAGCCGAAGCCTTTTGACCTCTCCTCTGTCCAGAGTAAACGACAAACAGAGAAGAAGTTTGTCGAAAATCTTTAGTTGCCTGTAAGTAGAACTTCAGGGCACGGACCACGTCTAGATTATGCAAAAGACGTTCCTTCTTTGAAGAAGGATTAGGACATAATGATGGAACAACAATCTCTTGATTAATATTCCTGTTAGAAACAACCTTAGGTAAAAACCCAGGTTTAGTACGCAGGACTACCTTGTCTGAATGAAAGATCAGATAAGGAGAATCACAATGTAAGGCAGATAACTCAGACTCTTCGAGCCGAGGAAATAGCCATCAAAAACAGAACTTTCCAAGATAAAAGCTTAATATCAATGGAATGAAGGGGTTCAAACGGAACACCCTGAAGAACTTTAAGAACCAAGTTTAAGCTCCATGGAGGAGCAACAGTCTTAAACACAGGCTTAATCCTGGCCAAAGCCTGACAAAAAGCCTGGACGTCTGGATTCTCTGCCAGACGCTTGTGTAAAAGAATAGACAGAGCAGAAATCTGTCCCTTTAGCGAACTAGCGGATAAACCCTTTTCTAAACCCTCTTGTAGAAAAGACAATATCCTAGGAATATTAACCTTACTCCATGAGTAACTCTTGGATTCACACCAATATAAATATTTACGCCATATCTTATGGTAAATTTTTCTGGTCACAGGTTTCCGAGCCTGTATTAATGTATCAATAACCGACTCCGAGAAACCACGCTTCGATAGAATCAAGCGTTCAATCTCCATGCAGTCAGCCTCAGAGAAATTAGGTTTGGATGGTTGAAAGGACCCTGAATTAGGAGGTCCTGCCTCAGAGGCAGAGACCATGGTGGACAGGACGACATGTCCACTAGGTCTGCATACCAGGTCCTGCGTGGCCACGCAGGCACTATCAGAATCACTGATGCTCTCTCCTGTTTGATCTTGGCAATCAGTCGAGGCAGTAACGGAAAAGGTGGAAACACATAAGCCATGTTGAAAACCCAAGGGGCTGCTAGTGCATCTACCAGCACCGCTCCCGGGTCCCTGGACCTGGATCCGTAGCACGGAAGCTTGGCGTTCTGGCGAGATGCCATGAGATCCAGTTCCGGTTTGCCCCAACGAAGAATCAGTTGAGCAAATATCTCCGGATGAAGTTCCCACTCCCCCGGATGAAAAGTCTTGCGACTTAGAAAGTCCGCCTCCCAGTTCTCCACGCCTGGGATGTAGATCGCTGATAGGTGGCAAGAGTGAGACTCTGCCCAGCGAATTATCTTTGAGACTTCTAACATCGCTAGGGAACTCCTGGTTCCTCCTTGATGATTGATGTAAGCTACAGTCGTGATGTTGTCCGACTGAAACCTGATGAACCTCCGTGTTGCTAACTGAGGCCAAGCTAGGAGAGCATTGAATATTGCTCTTAATTCCAGAATGTTTATTGGAAGGAGTTTCTCCTCCTGAGTCCACGATCCCTGAGCCTTTAGGGAGTTCCAGACTGCGCCCCAGCCTTGTAGGCTGGCATCTGTTGTTACAATCGTCCAATCTGGTCTGCGAAAGGTCATTCCTTTGGACAGATGAACCCGAGACAACCACCAGAGAAGAGAATCCCTGGTCTCCTGGTCCAGATACAGTAAAGGGGACAGATCTGAGTAATCCCCATTCCACTGACTTAGCATGCATAATTGCAGCGGTCTGAGATGCAGGCGCGCAAATGGCACTATGTCCATTGCCGCGACCATTAAGCCGATTACTTCCATGCACTGAGCTACTGATGGGCTTGGAATGGAATGAAGGACACGGCAAGCATTTAGAATTTTTGATAACCTGGACTCCGTCAGGTAAATCTTCATCTCTACAGAATCTATAAGAGTCCCTAGGAAAGGAACCCTTGTGAGTGGAAACAGAGAACTCTTTTCCATGTTCACTTTCCACCCATGCGACCTCAGAAATGCTAGAACTATCTCTGTATGAGACTTTGCATTTTGAAAACTTGACGCTTGAATCAGAATGTCGTCTAGGTACGGAGCCACCGCTATGCCCCGCGGTCTTAGTACCGCCAGAAGCGAACCCAGAACCTTTGTAAAAATTCTCGGAGCCGTAGCTAACCCGAAGGGAAGAGCTATAAACTGGTAATGCCTGTCTAGAAAGGCAAACCTTAGGTACCGATAATGATCTTTGTGAATCGGTATGTGAAGGTAGGCATCCTTTAAGTCCACTGTGGTCATATACTGACCCTCTTGGATCATGGGTAGGATGGTCCGAATGGTTTCCATCTTGAACGATGGAACCCTTAGGAATTTGTTTAAGATTTTTAAGTCTAAGATTGGTCTGAAGGTTCCCTCTTTTTTGGGAACCACAAACAGATTTGAGTAAAACCCTTGCCCTTGTTCCTGTCGCGGAACTGGGTGGATCACTCCCATCACTAAGAGGTCTTGTACACATTGCAGAAATGCCTCTTTCTTTACTAGGTTTGTTGATAACCTTGACAGATGAAACCTCCCTTGTGGAGGAGAAGTTTTGAAATCCAGAAGGTATCCCTGAGATATAATCTCCAACGTCCAGGGATCCTGTACATCTCTTGCCCAAGCCTGGGCGAAGAGAGAAAGTCTGCCCCCCACTAGATCCGTCTCCGGAAAGGGGGCCCTGTCTTCATGCTGTCTTAGGGGCAGAAGTAGGCTTTCTGGCCTGCTTGCCCTTGTTCCATGACTGGTTGCCTTTCCAACCCTGTCTGTAACGAGCAGCAGTTCCTTCCTGTTTTGGAGCGGAGGAAGTTGATGCTGCTCCTGCCTTGAAATTACGAAAGGCACGAAAACTAGACTGTTTGGCCTTTGATTTGGCCCTGTCCTGAGGAAGGGTGTGGCCCTTACCTCCAGTAATGTCAGCAATAATTTCCTTCAAGCCGGGCCCGAATAAGGTCTGCCCTTTGAAAGGAATATTCAGTAGTTTAGATTTAAAAGTTACATCTGCTGACCAGGCCTCTGCGCGCCTGTATGGCGAATCCGGAATTCTTAGCCGTAAGTTTGGTTAAATGCACTACGGCATCCGAAACAAACGCATTAGCTAGCTTAAGCGTTCTAAGCTTGCTCAAAGTCTCATCCAATGGTGCTGTGCGAATCGCCTCTTCCAGAGACTCAAACCAGAATGCCGCTGCAGCAGTGACAGGCGCAATGCATGCAAGAGGCTGTAATATAAAACCTTGTTGAACAAACATTTTCTTAAGGTAACCCTCTAATTTTTTATCCATTGGATCTGAGAAAGCACAGCTATCCTCCACCGGGATAGTGGTACGCTTGGCTAAAGTAGAAACTGCTCCCTCCACCTTAGGGACTGTCTGCCATAAGTCTCGTGTGGCGGCGTTTATAGGGAACATTTTTCTAAATATCGGAGGAGGGGAAAAGGGCACACCAGGTCTATCCCACTCCTTGCTAATAATCTCTGTAAGCCTTTTTGGTATAGGAAAAACGTCAGTACACACCGGTACCGCATAGTATTTATCCAGCCTACATAATTTCTCTGGGATTGCCACCGTGTCACAATCATTCAGAGCCGCTAACACCTCCCCTAGCAACACGCGGAGGTTCTCAAGCTTAAATTTAAAATT
Source organism: Bombina bombina (assembly GCF_027579735.1). NCBI lineage: Eukaryota > Metazoa > Chordata > Amphibia > Anura > Bombinatoridae > Bombina > Bombina bombina. The sequence continues at coordinate 100,819,706 of NC_069508.1, forward strand.
TGAAATTTCTGAATCCGGTCTCCCCGAATCAGAACCGTCACCCACAGAATGAAGCTCTCCGTCCTCATGTTCTGCAAATTGTGACGCAGTATCAGACATGGCTCTCGTGTCATCGGCGCGCTCTGTCCTTAACCCAGAGCTATCGCGCTTGCCTCTTAACTCGGGCAGATTGGATAATACTTCTTTCATAACATTAGCCATATCATGTAAAGTGATTTGTAAGGGCCTTGATGTACTTGGCGCCACAATCTCACGCACCTCCCGAGCGGGAGACGAAGGTACTGACACGTGAGGAGAGTTAGACGGCATAACTTCCCCCTCGTTGTCTGGTGATAATTTCTTTATCGGTAAAGATTGACTTTTATTTAAAGTAATATCAATACAGTTGGTACACATATTTCTATTGGGCTCCACATCGGCTTTTAAACATAATGAACAAGCAGATTCCTCTGTATCAGACATGTTTAAACAGACTAGCAATGAAGCTAGCAAGCTTGGAAATTACTTTCAATAAGTTTACAAGCAATATAAAAAACGCTGCAGCGCTTATCAAAAACACAGTTGAATAAAATGAACTAATTCAGTTATAGTCCACAATTCTTAACGGTAAATGTATTAATTAGCAGAGGATTGCACCCATTAGCAAAAGGATGATTAACCCCTCAATACCCAAAAACGGATATCAAATTAAGATTTAACGCTTTTATCACAGTCAAACACACTGTCACAGGTCTGCTGTGACTGATTACCTCCATCAAAAACGAATTTTGAAAACCCCTGAGCTCTCTTGAGACGTCCTGGATCAAGGAGGAAGAAGCAGGAAGACTGTGCTAGAATTTTAACTGCGCAACAAGGCGCTAAAAAAAAAAAAAAAAAAAAAAAAAAACCCTCCCACTCATATTACAACAGTGGGAGACCTGATATAACGGTTTCTATGCAGAAAAATATGTTAGCCATGTGGAAAAAAATCATGCCCAAAAAGGATCTATCACCAAAGTACCTCACAAAACGAATAACATGCCAGTAAACGTTTTAAAAACAGACTTTTTCAATGTCATGCAAAGTTATCACTAAGCCTGCTACCAGTCGCTTCTACTGCAGATAAGGCTTAAGCATTATTTCAGTATAACAGTATTTTCTCAGTCAAATTCTAGTCCCTAGAAAATAACTCAACTGCGCATACATTTATCAGCCTGATACCAGTCGCAACTACTGCATTTAAGGCTGTACTTACATCATATGGGTAACAGCAGTGTTTTCTTAGTCAATTCCATTCCCAGAAAATATTGTACTGCACATACCTCATTTGCGGGGGACCCCGCATGCTATTCCCATTTTCTGAAGTTACCCCACTCCTCAGAATGTCGAGAACAGCCAGTGGATCTTAGTTACGTCTGCTAAGATCATAGAAAACGCAGGCAGATTCTTCTTCCAAATACTGCCTGAGATAGAAAAAACAGCACACTCCGGTGCCATTTAAAATAACAAACTTTTGATTGAAGAATAATTAAGTAAAAAACTCCAACTCCTCTCGCGACCTCCTTCTTTGTTGAGGGTTGCAAGAGAATGACTGGATATGACATGTGAGGGGAGGAGCTATATAGCAGCTCTGCTTGGGTGATCCTCTTGCAACTTCCTGTTGGGAAGGAGAATATATCCCATAAGTAATGGATGACCCGTGGACTGAACACACTTAACAAGAGAAATATCACCTTAACATCTCCCTGTAAAAAGGAAGATATTTTTACCTCACAATTTCCTCAGTAGCCACATCCCATTCTGAAGGTACTTAAAGCAGCCAACCAAGATGCTAGTCCCGGGACATGCAAAGAAATTTGCACCTGGCATGTGCAGGCATAGTCATGTTATTTCCATCCTCAGGTTAAGGAGGTTTATTATGAAATCTCATGGGATTTCACTGAAATCCCATGAGATCACAGTTGAGCAAAGTTGTAAAAAGGAAGATATTTTACCTCACAATTTCCTCAGTGGCCACATCCCATTCTGAAGGTACTTAAAGCAGCCAACCAAGATGCTAGTCCCGGGACATGCAATGAAATTTGCATCTGGCATGTGCAGGCATAGTCATGTTATTTCCATCCTCAGTTTGAGGTTTATTATGAAATCTCATGGGATTTCACTGAAATCCCATGAGATCACAGTTGAGCAAAATGTGACCTCAGCACTGATTAGGCCGATTGTTGTTTTTTTTTTTTTACCCCAACATTCAGCTGACAGAAGGAGAACTGTTCACAGACTACTCAAGAAAGTTTGGAGGTAATAATCTTTTTTTTTTTTCTTTTTCAAAGAGATGTTTATGTGATTTACCAGTCAACGTTTTACAGTCAAGCTGCATCACTTTAGTGATTTATCATATGGGTATTTAAATTGGTGAGTTTGTACCTTCCCAGCTTTTTAACAGAAATCCAATACATTACATAAAAGGTGATTTTTTTTTTCTCCAGAAACCATGGAGTACTGGAAGCTTACAACCATTTCCTATCTTAGTAAACTTGATGTAGTGACCATATTTTAATAGTTTTTTTGATCACAACATAATTAACATTTTGATTGTATAAGCCACTGAAAAGAGTCTTCTGTAACTTAAATATGTCTACCCAACGTCCATGATACTGAAATAAAACTTTAGAAAATGGATTGCTAATAAATACAGTTGTCAAAACAGTGTGACTGCATTCTGAAAGAAAGAAAATGCTATGTTGAAGGGACACTAAACCCACATTTTTTATTTCATGATTCAGATAGAGCATGCAATTTTAAACAACTTTCTAATTTACTCCTATTACCAACTTTTCTTTGTTCTCTTGCCATCTTTATTTAAAAAGCAGTAATGTAAAGCTTAGGAGCTGGCCCATTTTAGGTTCAGCACCCTGGATAGCGCTTGCTTATTGGTGGCTACATTTAGCCACCAATAAGCAAGCATAACCCAGTTTCTGAACCAAAAATGGGCCGTCTCCTAAGCTTTACATTCCTGCTTTTTAAATAAAGATAGCAAGAGAACAAAGAAAAATTAATAATAGTAGTAAATTAGAAAATTTCTTAAAATTGCATGCTCTGTCTGAATCATTAAATAAAAAAATTTGGGTTTAGTGTCCCTTTAATGTTAGGCATGCAGATGCACTATAAAAAGAATTTAAACCCTACAAACAATTTAGAGGTATGTATAAAACCTCTGTAATTTATTTACGCAACTATAAAAAACCCACCGTAAATCAAGAGATTTAAATAAATTCTCATGGTCCTCTAAATTGGAGAATATTAAAGGTCCATTCTAGTTCATGAAAATTATTCATGAAACAGAGGTAGCTGTTAACATGAATTAAAGGGACACTAAACCCAATTTTTTTTCTTTCATTATTCAGATAGAGCATGCAATTTTAAGCAAATTTGTAGTTTACTCCTAATATCAATTTGTCTTCGTTCTTTTTCTATCTTTATTTGAGAAAGCAAGATTCTAAGATTAGAAGCCAGCCCATTTTTGGTTCAGCACAATGGATAGCGCTTGCTGATTGGTGGGTACATTTAGCCACTAATCAGCAAGTGCAACTCAGGTTCTGAACCAAAAATGGGCCATCTCCTAAGCTTAGATTCCTGCTTTTTCAATTAAAGATAGAAAGAGAACAAAGAAAAATTGATAATAGGAGTAAATTAAAAAAGTTGCATACTCTATCTAAATCATGAAAGAAAAAAATTGGGTTCAGTATCCCTTTAAATACAGATCCTGCCAAAATTCACAGAAAATAATTACTTTCAATGCACACACTATTTGGGTGTATGTAACATACATCAGTCTTATATAGACTTTGTAAATGATGATATAGAGAAATCTGACTTGCATTGTAATTTATGTTGTGCAATTTCATGCAAATAAAATGTCTGAACTTGTAGTTTTGTTCTCTTCCTACCTGAATGTAAGATTCCCTAAATTTGCTATAGAAGCAACGTTGAACACCTCACAATCAATGCAAAAGATTTTTGTTATTCTGCGGCATCTTCATTTTATACAGATCAAGAGAGAAATTCAATGCTTGCCCTGGTACGTTTTGGGAAAAAAAAAGGAGGTTTAAGCATTAAACAAAAAGGTGCTGCTTTTCTTCCGGGAACATACTGGAAACCATTATGGAAAACTCATAGAAACAGCACAAAATCATCACACCTTGATCTCCAATAGTTAAAATGCTGCAGGTGAAATAAAAACAATGGTTATTAAAAAAAAAACTGTAGCTTTTTTTCTCCCTACAGTTGGATTTCTTTGACATACAATATAATTGTTGTCTTTTCAAGAAAGAAGTGCACACAGAGGAACCTAAAACAGCTATTCCGTCTATGATTTTGGCAACGGGTTCTTTCTACCATTATTACACTTTTCAGGTTTTGCTTAGTTCATTTCGACCCCAGCTGTTGAGGTAAAGGGGAGTGAAATAGCCTCTCTCTGTCCTTTTTTTTTTTAGTCTGGTCCTGTGGTGGACACAGACCCATGAGCAGTCTCCCCTCCATATGCCACCTCAACTGTTGCTGAAGGGGCCACCACACCTGCTTCTTCGTGAGGAGGTGATTCTTCTTCGGTAGGACCCCGAGAGGTAACAACTGTGGTGGTCTCAGGGGAAATGCTGTGAGGACCTTCAAGAGGAACACAGCCAGGGTGGTTCTTTCGAAAGTGCTGGTTGAGGATGGCCTGGAAGGGAAAACTTTTTCCGCACACATGGCAGTGGAAGGGCTTATTACCTGTGTGCTTCCGGATATGGTACTCAAGTTGATCTTTGCGTGTGTACTTCTTCCCACACATACGACATACGAAAGGGGTTATACCCATGTGCAATCGCATATGTCGATCTAGGCTGCCCTTCTGGTTAAAAGACTTGGCGCAATAGATACAAGTCAGCCGTGGGTTATAACGAAACCAGCGCTCCGAAACCTCTTGTTCACGAAGATATTCTACATAACCACTCACTCCAATAGCACCACCTTCATCTCCCTGTTTTTTTGGGGGGGAAAAATCATAAGAAATAAGAAAAATGACACAACAAATTTGTCATATACAGTAGAGGAGGACCTAGTTTTTAGTCATAATGTCTAATGATTTGATCTGTAATGCCATAACCAGCTGCATAAGAAGGAAATTAGTTGGATATTCACATGCACAAACTTTATATACGGAGTTGATAGTGTTCAGCAGATATAACAATGATTATTTCACAAAATGCTTGTATCTCAAACTCCAATTTTAAACAACAAACAGAGTTTACAAAAAGATTTAATTATTAAAATGTTAACTTTTTTCTTCTTCTTGGAAATCAAATTAAATTTAATGTAAACGTCTATTCATGTGCAGCATTAGTATTATTTTTGAACTGATGCTTTAAAGGGCTGTTATGGTCATATAATAACATGCTCTAATTCGTTAGAGGATATAAATTTTAAGACTATCGACCTTAGACTACTTTGTGTTTAACCACCACAAAGGGGTTAAACACACAGTAGAAACACCACTCGAGACTCGCAGAGCAGTGCTGCTAGTCACACGATTTAGATTTGGAACTAGTGCTGATGATTGGATCAGCTGAGTTTTCCGCTCGGAACCAGCAGTGCTGTGCAAGTCAAGAACGGTATTTCTACTGTGTGCAGTTGTTAAATACAAAGTAGTCTAGGGTCAATAGTCTTAAAATGACATGCTCTAACAGAGTATTTTTTTTACTAAAATGGCCCTTTAAATAAGGTCATTGGTGATTTGTAAAATAAAACGATAACATTTTGGTTACATCTGTGACTTAAGATATTCATAATCTGAACTCCACATACTGGCATTATTAACTTATAATTAAATTCTTCAGGGCGTCTTCAGGAAGAAGAAACTAGCACCAAAAACAGCAAGTCTAAAAGGGATACAAACTGGTTTACTTTAGCTGACTTTACATTCTCTCCAAGTTTGTTTACTATACATATGAAAGCGCAGAATTTAATCACGTTGAAAATAAGTTTTTCTTGAAGAAATGTTACATAAAACTGGAAATTAAATCATACTTATTCGAATGTTATTATTTTGGCTTATGTCTCAAATCACACTCACCAACGATGACTGAAATACCTTTTATTTATTATATCAATAGGGCAGATAGGAGGTTAACTTGGTGAGTGATATATAGGGAGATTATTCAATATATGTAAATTTTGTTAAAACATTATTTTATATCCAGCTATTTGGCTTATCCTAGTTAAACTCACCAAGGAAGCTTTAAAAACCAGTCAAATCCAAGGTTGGACAACAAAGAAGAAACAAATATGGCAGTGATCATGTTGAAAACATTCCAATTTACTTATATTATCAAATGCTCTTCATTCTCTTGGTATCCCTTGTTAAAGAAGTAGCAATAAACTACTGGGAGCTATTTGAACACATCAGATGAGCCAATGACATGAGACATATGTGCAGCAACCAATCACTGTTGCCCCTGAGCTTACCTATGTTTGATTTTCAGCAAAGGATACCAAGAGAACAAAGCAAATTAGGTAACAGAAGTAAATTGGAAATTTTATTAAAATTGCATGCTCAATCTGAATCATGAAAGTTTACTTTTGACTTTACTGTCCATTTAAAATTGCAGTGTTTGCCTACATTGCTGGCAGTCTATCAATCTTTCTCTACTATTTTATTCACTCAGTGTTTATGTGGTGATAACTAACCATATTTACAGTGTCTGTCGACCAACAAGCCGCTGCACTAGTAACACAAGACATTTCTAATAAAACCGTCACAAAGTGTACCTTTTCATAAAAAGATTTTCTGTAAATTTAGTTTCATTTTTCTATTCATGGGGTATTTAAATGCACCTGAATTATCAACTGGAAATATTTTATTTTACTAGCTGGAAAATAGCTGTATCAACTTTAGAAGGATTATCCTCATACTCTGAAAGTGATAAAAATGGAACAAACTATATAAAATATAATTATGACAATTCATTAGGAAAAAATAAACACGTTCCCTATAACAAAACATTTTTAATTCTTATGTAGATACTTAAGTCTCATACAAAATCAAGTATAAATGTGAAACATTAAGGAGCTTACATTCCATAAATTTAATTTACACTGAGTGGATAAGATACATTTCTTTCTTTCATGGTGGTGAGAGTCCACGATCCATTATTCTTCTCCACCATTAGGAGGAGGCAAAGATTCCCAAACCCCAAAAGCTCGATAAAACCCCTCCCCCCTCACACATACCTCAGTCCAACGTATAACCAAGCAAAAAGAGCCTTAAAAGGAGAAGGGGAAAAAAGATGTGCTGAAAAAAAAACTAACCCCAAAATAACATAGGGGTGGTGTCTCATGGACTCTCACCACCATTAAAGAAATTAATTTATCAGGTAATCATAAATGATGGTTTTCTTTCATACAGGTGGTGAGAGTCCACAATTCATTACTCCTGGGAACTAATACCCAAGCTGTGGAGTCCACGATAATACCATAAAGGGAGGGATTTAAAAAATATCTTTTTTCAATGAGAAATTAAATCCACAACCCCAATTATATATCTTTTTTTCTTCTTTTTTTAATGCACTTAAAATAAATCAAACACGCAAAAAAAAATCACACAGACAGCTGCCTGAAGAACCTTTCTACCAAAGGCTGCTTCAAAAGAAGCAAAAACGTCAAAATGGTAGAATTTAGTAAAAGTATGCAAAGAAGACCAAGTAGTTGCCTTGCAAATCCGATCAACTGAAGCCTCACTTTTGAAAGGAATGAGCATTTAGATCTAGAATTAAACTGAAAGTACTTTCCTTCTTTGGAACAATTAAGAGATTTGAATAAAATCCTATCCCCTGTTCATGAAAAAGAATTAGAACAATCACTTCCAAATCTTCCAGATCTGAGACAGACTGGAGAAAAGCCTGAGCTTTTACAGGATTACTTGGAACATTGAACAGAAAAAACCTTCCTCTGGGAGGCCTTGTTCTGAATCCTATTCGATAACCCTGAGAAACTATATTCCGAACCCATGGGTCTGAAACAGACTGAAACCAAGCCTCCTGAAAAAAGGCTTAATCTGCCCCCTACCAGAACTTCTGGATCAGGGGCCGGACCTTCATGCAGTCTTGGTAGTAGGGATAGATTTCTTACCCTGCTTTGACTTGTACCAGTTAGCATTAGGTCTCCAAACTGAACCAGAGGAACCTTGCTTTTAAGCAAAGGAGTCAGCCTTTTGTTTCATATTCTAATGAAAGGAACAAAAACAATTGGAAGCATTAGATTTCCCTCTAGACTTTCTGTCCTGAGGAATAAAAGCCTCATTACCTCCAGTGACATTAGATATAAAAGAATCTAAATCAGAACCAAATAACTTATTTCCCTGAAAGGAAAGAGATAATAGTCTAGATTTAGACACCATATCAGCAGACCAGGATTTACGTAACAAGGCTCTCCTAGCAAGAACTGCCAAAGACATGCTTTTGACATTATTCTTCATAATATCAAATACAGTATCACAAATAAAAGAATTGGCACTCTAGAGCAAACACATAAAATTTTAACTAGCAAAGTCATCAGAATATTGTTCTGAAAGACTAAATAACCAGTAAGTAGAAGCAGCTACATCAGCAATAGAAATAGCTGGCCTGAGAATATAACCTGCATGAAAAAAAGGCCCTTCTATGAAAAGACTAACCTTCTGTCTAAAAGGGTCTTTAAAAGAAATACTGTCTTCCAAAGGAATAGTAGTACATTAGCCAGAGTGGAAATGACTCAATCCACCTTGGGAAAGCAATGCAATAAACACTTTAACCCCCTTAAAAAGCTCTTAAGAAATGGAAACCACTTACACACTCCTAGGTAGCTTTTTAAAAAAGACTCACAGGTCAATGCACGCTGAAAACTGAACTGAAAAAAAAAACAGTAGACATAACATTAAAATTGAGGACAGATAACGCTCATCACCTCGTGCAAAAAACATAATTTATGCTTACCTGATAAATTCCTTTCTTCTGTAGTGTGATCAGTCCACGGGTCATCATTACTTGTGGGATATTAACTGCTCCCCTACAGGAAGTGCAAGAGGATTCACCCAGCAGAGTTGCTATATAGCTCCTCCCCTCTACGTCACCTCCAGTCATTCGACCAAGGACCAACGAGAAAGGAGAAGCCAAGGGTGTAGTGGTGACTGGAGTATAATTTAAAAAATATTTACCTGCCTTAAAAAAACAGGGCGGGCCGTGGACTGATCACACTACAGAAGAAAGGAATTTATCAGGTAAGCATAAATTATGTTTTCTTCTGTTAAGTGTGATCAGTCCACGGGTCATCATTACTTGTGGGATACCAATACCAAAGCAAAAGTACACGGATGACGGGAGGGATAGGCAGGCTCTTTATACAGAAGGAACCACTGCCTGAAGAACCTTTCTCCCAAAAATAGCCTCCGAGGAAGCAAAAGTGTCAAATTTGTAAAATTTGGAAAAAGTATGAAGCGAAGACCAAGTTGCAGCCTTGCAAATCTGTTCAACAGAGGCCTCATTCTTAAAGGCCCAAGTGGAAGCCACAGCTCTAGTGGAATGAGCTGTAATTCTTTCAGGAGGCTGCTGTCCAGCAGTCTCATAAGCTAAACGAATTATGCTACGAAGCCAAAAAGAGAGAGAGGTAGCAGAAGCTTTTTGACCTCTCCTCTGACCAGAGTAAACGACAAACAGGGAAGACGTTTGTCGAAAATCTTTAGTTGCCTGTAAATAAAATTTAAGGGCACGAACTACATCCAGATTGTGCAAAAGACGTTCCTTCCTCAAAGAAGGATTTGGGCACAAGGATGGAACAACAATCTCCTGATTGATATTCCTGTTAGTGACTACCTTAGGTAAGAACCCAGGTTTAGTACGCAGAACTACCTTATCCGAGTGAAAAATCAAATAAGGAGAATCACAATGTAAGGCTGATAACTCAGAGACTCTTCGAGCCGAGGAAATAGCCATTAAAAATAGAACTTTCCAAGATAACAACTTTATATCAATGGAATGAAGGGGTTCAAACGGAACACCCTGTAAAACGTTAAGAACAAGGTTTAAACTCCATGGTGGAGCCACAGCTTTAAACACAGGTTTAATCCTGGCCAAAGCCTGACAAAAAGCCTGAACGTCTGGAACTTCTGACAGACGCTTGTGTAACAGAATGGACAGAGCTGAGATCTGTCCCTTTAAGGAACTAGCGGATAACCCCTTTTCTAAACCTTCTTGTAGAAAAGACAATATCCTAGGAATCCTAACCTTACTCCAAGAGTAACCTTTGGATTCGCACCAATATAGGTATTTACGCCATATTTTATGGTAAATCTTTCTGGTAACAGGCTTCCTAGCCTGTATTAAGGTATCAATAACTGACTCAGAAAAACCACGCTTTGATAAGATCAAGCGTTCAATTTCCAAGCAGTCCGCTTCAGAGAAGTTAGATTTTGATGTTTGAAAGGACCCTGAATCAGAAGGTCCTGTTTCAGAGGTAACGACCAAGGTGGACAGAATGACATGTCCACCAGATCAGCATACCAAGTCCTGCGTGGCCATGCAGGCGCTATTAGAATCACTGATGCTTTCTCCTGTTTGATTCTGGCAATCAATCGAGGAAGCATCGGGAAAGGTGGAAACACATAAGCCATCCTGAAGGTCCATGGTGCTGTCAAGGCATCTATCAGGACCGCTCCCGGATCCCTGGATCTGGACCCGTAGCGCGGAAGCTTGGCGTTCTGTCGAGACGCCATGAGATCTATCTCTGGTTTGCCCCAACGTCGAAGTATTTGGGCAAAGACCTCTGGATGAAGTTCCCACTCCCCCGGATGAAAAGTCTGACGACTTAAGAAATCCGCCTCCCAGTTCTCCACTCCCGGGATGTGGATTGCAGACAGGTGGCAAGAGTGAGACTCTGCCCAGCGAATTATCTTCGATACTTCCATCATTGCTAGGGAGCTTCTTGTCCCTCCCTGATGGTTGATATAAGCTACAGTCGTGATGTTGTCCGACTGGAACCTGATGAACCCCCGAGTTGTTAACTGGGGCCAAGCCAGAAGAGCATTGAGGACTGCTCTCAATTCCAGAATGTTTATTGGAAGAAAACTCTCCTCCTGATTCCATAGTCCCTGAGCCTTCAGAGAATTCCAGACAGCGCCCCAACCTAGTAGGCTGGCGTCTGTTGTTACAATTGACCAGTCTGGCCTGCTGAATGGCATTCCCCTGGACAGATGTGGCCGATAAAGCCACCATAGAAGAGAATTTCTGGTCTCTTGATTCAGATTTAGAGTGTTGAATGGAATGAAGGACACGGCATGCATTTTGAAGTTTTGTTAACCTGTCCTCTGTCAGGTAAATTTTCATTTCTACAGAATCTATCAGAGTCCCCAGGAAGGGAACTCTTGTGAGTGGAAAGAGAGAACTTTTCTCTTCGTTCACTTTCCATCCATGCGACCTTAGAAATGCCAGTACTATCTCTGTATGAGATTTGGCAGTTTGAAAGCTTGAAGCTTGTATCAGTATGTCGTCTAAGTACGGAGCTACTGAAATTCCTCGCGGTCTTAGTACCGCCAGAAGAGTGCCCAGAACCTTTGTGAAGATTCTTGGAGCCGTAGCCAGTCCGAATGGAAGAGCTACAAACTGGTAATGCCTGTCTAAAAAGGCAAACCTTAGATACCGGTAATGACTTCTGTGAATCGGTATGTGAAGGTAAGCATCCTTTAAATCCACTGTGGTCATGTACTGACCCTCTTGGATCATGGGCAAAAATTGTTCGAATAGTTTCCATCTTGAACGATGGAACTCTTAGGAATTTGTTTAGGATCTTTAAATCCAAGATTGGCCTGAAGGTTCCCTCTTTTTTGGGAACTACAAACAGATTTGAGTAAAACCCTTGTCCTTGTTCCAACCGCGGAACTGGATGGATCACTCCCATTAATAAAAGATCTTGTACGCAGCGTAGAAACGCTTCCTTCTTTGTTAGGTTTGTTGACAACCTTGACAGATGAAATCTCCCTCTTGGGGGAGAGGATTTGAAGTCCAGAAGGTATCCCTGAGATATGATCTCTAACGCCCAGGGATCCTGAACATCTCTTGCCCAAGCCTGGGCGAAGAGGGAAAGTCTGCCCCCCACTAGATCCGGTCCCGGATCGGGGGCCCTCAATTCATGCTGTCTTAGGGGCAGCAGCAGGTTTTCTGGCCTGTTTGCCCCTGTTCCAGGACTGGTTAGGTTTCCAGCCTTGTCTGTAGCGAGCAACAGCTCCTTCCTGTTTTGGTGCAGAGGAAGTTGATGCTGCTCCTGCTTTGAAATTACGAAAGGAACGAAAATTGGACTGTCTAGCCTTGGCTTTGGCCTTGTCCTGAGGCAGGGCATGACCTTTACCTCCTGTAATGTCAGCAATAATCTCTTTCAAGCCGGGCCCGAATAAGGTCTGCCCTTTGAAAGGAATATTAAGCAATTTAGATTTAGACGTAACATCAGCTGACCAGGATTTCAGCCACAGAGCTCTGCGTGTCTGAATGGCGAATCCTGAATTTTTAGCCGCAAGTTTAGTTAAATGTACTACGGCATCTGAAATAAATGAATTAGCTAACTTAAGGAATTTAAGTTTGTGTGTGATGTCATCTAGTGTGGATGATTGAAGTGTCTCTTCCAGAGACTCAAACCAAAATGCTGCTGCAGCCGTGACAGGCGCAATACATGCAAGAGGTTGCAATATAAATCCTTGTTGAACAAACATTTTCTTAAGGTAACCCTCTAATTTTTTATCCATTGGATCTGAAAAAGCACAGCTATCCTCCACTGGGATAGTGGTACGCTTAGCTAAAGTAGAAACTGCTCCCTCCACCTTAGGGACCATTTGCCATAAATCCCGTGTGGCGGCGTCTATTGGAAACATTTTTCTAAATATAGGAGGGGGTGAGAAAGGCACACCGGGTCTATCCCACTCCTTAGTAACAATGTCAGTAAGTCTCTTAGGTATAGGAAAAACGTCAGTACTCGTCGGTACCGCAAAATATTTATCCAACCTACACATTTTTTCTGGGATTGCAACTGTGTTACAATCATTCAGAGCCGCTAATACCTCCCCTAGTAACACACGGAGGTTCTCAAGCTTAAATTTAAAATTTGAAATGTCTGAGTCCAGTTTATTTGGATCAGAACCGTCACCCACAGAATGAAGCTCTCCGTCTTCACGTTCTGCAAACTGTGACGCAGTATCAGACATGGCCCTTGCATTATCAGCGCACTCTGTTCTCACCCCAGAGTGATCACGTTTACCTCTTAGTTCTGGTAGTTTAGCCAAAACTTCAGTCATAACAGTAGCCATATCTTGTAATGTGATTTGTAATGGCCGCCCAGATGTACTCGGCGCTACAATATCACGCACCTCCTGAGCGGGAGATGCAGGTACTGACACGTGAGGCGAGTTAGCCGGCATAACTCTCCCCTCGTTGTTTGGTGAAATATGTTCAATTTGTACAGATTGACTGTTTTTTAAAGTAGCATCAATACATTTAGTACATAAATTTCTATTGGGCTCCACTTTGGCATTAACACATATAGCACAGAGATATTCCTCTGAATCAGACATGTTTAACACACTAGCAAATAAACAGCAACTTGGAAATACAAAGTAATTTACAAATAATATGAAAACGAACTGTGCCTTTAAGAAGCACAGAAAAATATTATAACAGTTAAAATAATTAAGTTATAGCATCAATCTTTGTCAGAATATACAGTTTTAGCAAAGGATTGTTCCCCTCAGCAAATGATAACTAACCCAGGCAGCAGAAAAAAATACACAAATAAACGTTTTTTTTTTTTTTTTTATCACAGTTTTTTTTTTTATCACAGTCAATACAATCAGCACAGCTGTGCTGTAATGATTACTTCCCTCAAAAAAGGCTTTGGAGATCCCTGAACTCTGTAGAGATGAACCGGATCATGCAGGAAGAAAATGAATCTCTGACTGAGTTTTTTCTGATGCATAGTGAAAGCACCAAAATGGCCCCTCCCCCACACACATAACAGTGAGAGGGATCAGTGAACTGCTCTAATTTAAATCAAAACTATTGCCAAGTGGAAAAATAGTGCCCAAAACATTTTTTCACCCAGTACCTCAGAGAAAAAAAACGTTTTTACATGCCAGCAAAAAAACGTTTTACCTCAATAATTAATTGTCATTTAAAACCTATTGCAAGTCCCTGCAAATTAGGTTAAGTCTATGTATACAGTCTAAAAACCAGAGAAGTATAAAATATACATACATGACAGCCTGATACCAGTTGCTGCTACTGCATTTAAGGCTGAGTTTACATTATATCGGTATGGCAGGATTTTCTCATCAATTCCATGTCAGAAAATAATAAACTGCTACATACCTCTTTGCAGATTAATCTGCCTGCTGTCCCCTGATCTGAAGTTTGCCTCTCCTCAGATGGCCGAGAAACAGCAATATGATCTTAACTACTCCGGCTAAAATCATAGAAAAAAACTCAGGTAGATTCTTCTTCAAATTCTACCAGAGAAGGAATAACACACTCCGGTGCTATTATAAAACAACAAACTTTTGATTGAAGATATAAAAACTAAATATATCACCATAGTCCTCTCACACATCCTATCTAGTCGTTGGGTGCAAGAGAATGACTGGAGGTGACGTAGAGGGGAGGAGCTATATAGCAACTCTGCTGGGTGAATCCTCTTGCACTTCCTGTAGGGGAGCAGTTAATATCCCACAAGTAATGATGACCCGTGGACTGATCACACTTAACAGAAGAAAAAGGAATTTTGTGTGCCAAAACCTGACACGCGTATAACCGAGAACAAACGTGCTAACCTGACGTGCATAAACTTTAGAAAGACTAAAGGGACACACGCTTACCCAACAAGCGAAATACAAATTTAACACACTAAAAAAGTAGACGAGCGCAAAACAATAAGGGTATAATGAAAAGGATCTGTCACAGGGCCATATATATTTACAAACATATATAGAACTTAAAAAGTGCCCAAAACATAGCTATATGAGTGTCTAGATGTTAATAAAAGATACCAACAGACACTCGTCCAGTATTAAACAAGGAGCAGAAAGCCAAACCAGCATTCAAACATATCGGCAAAAGTTATGGAATTGGGAGCATATTGTAGATCCATAAAGGAATTTAAAAGACAAGTCCCTGGTAGCAATTATAGAGGGTTTATGAAAAATTTCCCATGAGGTAAAAAAGAATTACAAACCATACCCCATATACATCCCTCTGACAAGCACTATACTCCCTTTGACAAGCAAGTGAAAACCAGGCCTTAATATTGAATGAAAACCCATCTGTCTGAAGAATCAAATGCACATCTTCATTCTTCAGCCAGCTCCAGCAGAGGCAAAGTAAAGACTGAGGTATGTGTGAGGTGGGAGGGGTTTTATAGAGCTCTTGGGGTTTGGAAATGTTTCCCTCCTCCTAGTCCCAAGAGCAATGGATCGTGGACTCTCACCACCTGTATGAAAAAAAAAAGACTAGAGAAAGTCTGAGACTGCCAGCAATACTGATAAACACTGCAATTTCAGGGTGGATAGTTCTGTGTGTCATCCCAGCTTATTAAAGGGACAATAAAGTCAAAATTAAACTCTCATGATTTAGATAGAGCATGCAATTTTATATAACTTTCCAATTTACTTCTATTATCCAATTTGCTTTGTTTGCTTAGTATTAGGGATGTGCATTTGGCAGTTTTGTGAGGTCATGAATGGGGAAGATGGCGGCCGGCAGGGGCATTTGGCTATTTTCCAAACCGTATTTCTTCTTGTGAAAGTGCAACACACTAAGATCTGTGCAAATCTAGTTCTTAACGTGTTGCACTTTAACAAGAAGAAATCCGGCTCCAAATATAGCCCAATGCAGCTGGCGGCCGCCATCTTCCCCATTTGAGACCTCATGAAACTGCTGAAAGCAAATCACTACTTAGTATTATTTGTTGAAAATCAAACCTAGGCAAGCTCAGAAGCAGCAACATTTTTTTTAGTTCAGTATATCCCTTTAAGGGGCATTAGCAATGTTGCTGCTCATGACAGGAAAAAGCTTTGTTTTTAAACAGTACTAGGGACACCAGTTGGTTTGGGTATAATTATTTTTTTTAGGATACTTTGACAGAAATCAGCAGTCTTTCTTTGCACAATAGCTCACAGGTGTTATGTATTGTACATAGGAGGATGGAAAGACACTTGGGCTTATTATGTCCTGACCAAGAGTTGTAACTAATCCTCCGTTTTATATTTTACTATGTATAGTTTTTTGTATGTGAGTGATTGCCAGCTAGTTTGTGTATTTTGTTATATAGAAAACACACACAATGTTCATCTCTAGATACTGGGTTTTAACATCAGCCCTTCTAGCTAGTCCATAACACTGCTTTGTCTGTGTCTGAGGATGCCTTGCCAGTTTACTAATAGTGCAGCCCAGGTATATGTGGTGCACTCATTTTATTCTGGCAGGTGCTGTGTACCCAGTCCAGTTTGACACTGTAGTCCATTTCCAGGTTTAATGAATAAGATGCAGGTTGAAATAGTTTTTGGCGTTATAATTTATTTGCCAACAGCTCTAGCTAAAGGCTCCAGTTTGTGTTTTAGCACTTGCTGTTTTCTAACAGCTGCTAGTTTATTGTGCAATGTGTGTTGTTTAATCTATCAATCTGCAGTAGCTATCTGCCGTATCTATCTACCTGCAGCATCTTTCAGTCTATCTTTCTAGCTGTCTGTCCATCTGCAGTAGCTGTCTGTCCATCTGCAGTAGCTGTCTGTCCATCTATCATATAATTTGTGATGTAAAGTTGTTGGTTGAACAATGAACTTATATTGCTTGTCCTTCAATTTTTAGATAACTATTGTTCTGCAAAGGGGATATTAGATAACTGATTACACTGTAATCAATTATCTAATATCCTCTTTGCAGAACAATAGTTATCTAAAAATTGGAAAAAGTATTTTCATACAAGTATTATATTTGGCACAATTTTTATTTAAAGGGATAGAAAACACTGCTTCTAAATTTACCTTATTCAATAATTCTGATCCTGCTGAGTAGTCTGCAAGGTATTAATATTCCTCTTCAGATCGCATTCTGTCTCACAATCATTTGAAACAGTGCATCCAGATAGTTAAAAATGGCCCCCAAACTCAGCCCCTAAGGACACTTATTGCTAGTCGTTATTCTACATGCCCCTGTAGTTTGCGTCTCGCAAATCTGTTTTTCGTTCCGTTCATGGACTCTAGCGCTTGCGTCATTGCATTGTATCACACATCAGCTGCCTAATTTGCGCATGTCCAGGGGGAACAAATAAACCGGAACCATCGAATAACTACTTCTCTGTGCATTCATTTACAGCTGGCGCAGAGAAGTAAACAGGGTATCTATTTTTTCCTCATAAAATTAGGCACATCCGGTAAGGAAGCTAGGGAACATAATTGCGGTGCGCATTACAGTGCCACTAACGCCGATATGTCATCTTCGCTGCATGATGACACATTTGAAAGCATTGTGAACTAGCAGAGGTATGGGAAAAAAATATGCACAGGGATGAAGAAGGTACAGGGAGGAGGAGTTTGGGGGCCATTTTAGACAACAAAATTTATATCATAACGATACCTATAACTATGGATGATGAAGTTATTGACTATTGGGGGTATGTGTATAATGGTTAATTAGTTATGTATTTTGAGAATAAATAGAGATGTTAGTGGTGTTTACTGTGCCTTTAATTATGGCTAGAAATGACGAAAAAGTCAAAGCTAGAACATAGCAATGTTGTTTGTATTTAACCCTTTGAGAGCTAAAGACGGCTCTAAGTTGTTGCAAAATTTCTCACTCAGGTGCTAATGACGGCTCAGAGCCGGCGCTAGCAATCTGGGGGCACCCACCCACTCCTGTATAGTGACAGGTATTGCCGGGGCTTCGCGTTTGGTGCGGTGACGTCACGCGCAATGACGTAATGACATCACCGTGGAACTTTATTTAAAACTGACAGTTGTCAGTTATAGGGAGATGGGGGCATGCTGCTTAGAAGCCTGTATCTAAGGCATCTAAGCAGTTACAGACCCCCAAGACACACCGTTGGAAAGGTAATCGCCTAATCTTTCCAACGGTATGTGGGATATTTAAATAAAAAAGTTATAAAACACAATAAAAAAAAAAAGTTTAAAAAAAAATAATGTGGGGGTCTTTAGGGGCTCATAAATAAAGATCAAACTTACCTAGAGACCCCCAAAATACATTTTCTAAAAATAAACTAGTATATCTTTAAAAAAAAAAATATTGGTTTAAGTATTTTAGCTAAATGATCACTGTAGTAATCAGTGTAAATGCAGTGATCACTTAAGGGACACTGTACCCAAATTTTTTCTTTCGTGATTCAGATAGAGCATGAAATTTTAAGCAACTTTCTAATTTACTCCTATTATCAAATTTTCTTTATTCTCTTGGTATCTTTATTTGAAATGCAAGAATGTAAGTTTAGATGCCGGACCATTTTTGGTGAACAACCTGGGTTGTCCTTGCTGATTGGTGGATAAATTCATCCACCAATAAAAAAGTGCTGCCCAGAGTACTGAAACCAAAAAACAGCTTAGATGCCTTCTTTTTCAAATAATGATAGCAAGAGAACGAAGAAAAATTGATAATAGGAGTAAATTAGAAAGTTGCTTAAAATGTCATGCTCAATCTGAATCACGAAAGAAAAAATTTGGGTTCAGTGTCCCTTTAGCTATAAAATGTCACATTTCCGTTTTTAAAATGGCTCCTGATATTATATTTGTAATCCAATTATCACCTAGATCATGTGGTTACAAATTACCAATGGTAGAGGGATGCTTTTTATGAAAAACTAATAATATTTTTATTATCAGTCTTTTGGCCTGTGTGGTAGGGGAGTAAACATTCTCTTTGCTCAGCTCTCCCCATAGTCTAAAATCCTTTCATTTTGCTACAAAAAGCTTATTTTGTGCAGTAAAATGTACAGTGGGGCAAAAAAGTATTTAGTCAGCCACCAATTGTGCAAGTTCTCCCACTTAAGAAGATGAGAGAGGCCTGTTTCATCATAGGTATACCTCAACTATGAGAGACAAAATGTGGAAACAAATCCAGACAAACACATTGTCTGATTTGGAAAGAATTTATTTGCAAATTATGGTGGAAAATAAGTATTTGGTCAATATCAAAAGTTAATCTCAATACTTTGTTATATATCCTTTGTTGGCAATGACAGAGGTCAAATGTTTTCTGTAAGTCTTCACAAGGTTGTCACACACTGTTGCTGGTATGTTGGCCCATTCCTGCATGCAGATCTCCTCTAGAGCAGTGATGTTTGGGGCTGTCGCTGGGCAACATGGACTTTCAACTCCCTCCAAAGGTTTTCTATGGGGTTGAGATCTGGAGACTGGCTAGGCCACTCCAGGACCTTGAAATGCTTCTTACGAAGCCACTCCTTCGTTGCCTGGGCGGTGTGTTTGGGATCATTGTCATGCTGAAAGACCCAGCTACGTTTCATCTTCAATGCCCATGCTGATGGAAGGAGGTTTGCACTCAAAATCTCACGATACATGGCCCCATTCATTCTGTCACGTACACGGATCAGTCGTCCTGTTCCCTTTGAAGAGAAACAGCCCCAAAGCATTATGTTGCCACCCCCATGCTTCACAGTAGGTATGGTGTTCTTTGGTTGCAACTCAGCATTCTCTCTCCTCCAAACACGACGAGTTGTGTTTCTACCAAACAGTTCTACTTTGGTTTCATCTGACCATATGACATTCTCCCAATCCACTTCTGGATCATCCAAATGCTCTCTAGCATACTTCAGACAGGCCCGGACATGTACTGGCTTAAGCAGGGGGACACGCCTGGCATTGCAGGATCTGAGTCCCTGGCGACGTAGTGTGTTACTGATGGCAGCCTTTGTTACGTTGGTCCCAGCTCTCTGTAGGTCATTCACTAGGTCCCCCTGTGTGGTTCTGGGATGTTTGCTCACCGTTCTTGTGATCATTTTGACCCCACGGGGTGAGATCTTGTGTGGAGCCCCAGATCAAGGGAGATTATCAGTGGTCTTGTATGTCTTCCATTTTCTAATTATTGCTCCCACAGTTGATTTCTTCACACCAAGCTGCTTGCCTATTGTAGATTCAGTCTTCCCAGCCTGGTGCCGGTCTTCAATTTTGTTTCTGGTGTCCTTCGGCAGCTCTTTGGTCTTCATCATAGTGGAGTTTGGACTGTGACTGTTTGAGGTTGTGGACAGGTGTCATTTATACTGATAACAAGTTCAAACAGGTGCCATTAATACAGGTAATGAGTGGAGGACAGAGGAGCCTCTTAAAGAAGAAGATATAGTTCTGTGAGAGTCAGAAATCTTGCTTGTTTGTAGGTGACCAAAT